>NW_028132900.1:0-161000 GCF_964374135.1 Grampus griseus
ATTCAGGAAAAAACGCATACGCCCTTTTTGGCCAACCAAGCAAGCTTGCAAGGAAATCTGCACTACAATGAAGTCTCACTGCCCAACGCTCAAAAAGGCCATCTGAAAAAAGTGTAAAATCCAGAAAGGCAGGACAGGCCATGGAGAACTGGCAGCCTTGTTATGCTGATGGGCGGGATGTAAATAGCCAACAGCCACTCTGGAGAAGTGTATGGTGTTTCCTGAAACATCTAAAAAACAAAGCAACAAAGCATAGGGCACTTCCACTTATGGGCCTATAGCTTAGGGAAATTAAAATCAAAAAGACACAGCCACCCCAAAGTTTGGGACAGCTCTGTTTACGAGAACCTCGTTTACGGTACAAGTTCAATATCGCAGAAAGCGAAAAATGGATAAAGAAGTTGTGGTACTTACGTACAATGCAATATCACTCAGCAATGAAATCTATGTCATCAGGCCAGTAGCAGCATAATGAGTGGATTCAGGTACGATGATTCTAAGTGAAATAAGTCACACAGAAAAAGAAACACCATAAGATATCACTAATACACGGAATGTAATCTTGGCTATACAGGAACTGAATTACAAAACAGAATAGGGTCTCAAATGTAGAAAACCAACTTATGCTTGCTTAAGGGGAATGGTGAGTTGGGGTGCTGCATAAAACCAGAGATTGAAATTAACACAGATCCCTTTCCATAAGCCAAATATGTAATAGACAAGAGCTACTGCTTGCTCAACGAAGTGGACTCAACACCCCATATTAAACGCCTAAGAATATACCTGACTAGTAAGAATCTTAAAACCTATGGATTTATATGTCTCTGAAAGAGAATCAAGCGTGTGTACAGAGGCATAAACGCAGCAGTGATCGGATTGGTGAGGCTCGGTGAGCAAATGCAGACCCTTTGAAGTCATATTGCATGGTACCCATTCCTGGGTCTCAACTCTCCAGGTTTAAGGGATTCTTCCTTCAGCTAAAACATGCATGTGGAACCCAGAGTATGATCCACCGTGTGATCGGGAAACGTGTTCAAATGTGTCTCAGTTTTCGTCCCCTGGTACTCGGGTGCAACATTCCAGACGCTTTACTAACACTCTCCCCACTTGGAGAGTCAGTGCCTTTAACCGCCTGTTTGGCCCAGTTTGCAATTTCTGCGGAAAATGAACAGGAATAGGGAGAACCAATGAGAGACTAGCAGGAGGTGTCTGGACGGGCAAATTTAACTCTCATTTCCCAGCAGGAAGAGGAATTAACCAAAGGCTCAGCGTGCCATGCCGGAACCACACTAGGGCCTGGAGCAATCCTGTGGTGTTGCGGCCAGCTCACAAGAAAGCGAATTGAAGAAAGGAGCTCAGGGGCACTGTAATTCAGAAACCTGCAGAGTTATAAATGACAGCTATTGTCCAAAAATATATTGAAGTAAGGCTGCCAAGAGGACGTGAAAGCGGGGCAGAATTGCAGAAACCCGATTTCAGGAGGTAGACTGGAATTGCATGTAAAGAATAGGAAAAGAGGCAGAACGTCCACAATGATGCACTTGGCCAAAAAGGACGTATGGGTTTTTTCCTGAATATATTCAGGAAAAAACGCATACGCACTTTTCGGCCAACCAAGCAAGCTTACAAAGGAAATCTGCACTACAATGATGTCTCACTGCCCCCCGGTCAAAAGGGCCATCTGAAAAAAGTGTAAAATCCAGAAAGGCAGGACAGGCCATGGAGAACTGGGAGCCTTGTTATGCTGATGGGGTTATGTAAATAGCCAATAGACACTCTGGAGAAGTGTATGGTGTTTCCTGAAACATCTAATAAACAAAGCAACGGAGCCTAGGGCACTTCCACTTATGGTCCTATAGCTTAGGGAAATTAAAATCAAAAAGACACAGCCACCCCAAAGTTTGGGACAACTGTGTTTACAAGAACCTCGTTTACGGTACAAGTTCAATATCACAGAAAGCGAAAAATGGATAAAAAAGTTGTGGTAGTTCCGTACAATGCAATATCACTCAGCAATGAAATCTATGTCATCAGGCCCGTAGCAGCATAATGAGTGGATTCAGGTACGATGATTCTAAGTGAAATAAGTCACACAGAAACCGAAACATCATACGATATCACTAATACACGGAATGTAAACTCGGCTACAGAGGAACTGAAATACAAAACAGAACAGGGTCTCATATGTAGAAAACCAACTTATGCTTGCTTAAGGGGAAAGGTGAGTTGGGGTGCTGCATAAAACACGAGATTGAAATTAGCACAGATACCATTCCATAAGCCAAGTATGTAATAGACAAGAGCTACTCCTTGCTCAACGAAGTGGACTCAACACCCCATATTAAACACCTAAGAATATAACTGAATAGTAAGAATCTTAAAACCTATGGATTTATATGTCTCCGAAAGAGAATCAAGCTTGTGTACAGTGGCATAAATGCAGCCGTGATAGGATTGGTGAGGTTCGGTGAGCAAATGCAGACCCTTTGAAGTCATATTGCATGGTACCCATTCCATGGGTCTCAACTCTCCAGGTTTAAGGGATTCTTCCTTCAGCTAAAACATGCATGTGGAACCCAGAGTATGATCCACCGTGTGATCGGGAAACGTGTTTAAATGTGTCTCAGTTTTCGTCCCCTGGTACTCGGGTGCAACATTCCAGACACTTTACTAACACGCTCCCCACTTGGAGAGTCAGTGCCTTTAACCTCCTGTTTGGCCCAGTTTGCAAATTCTGCGGAAAATGAACAGGAATAGGGAGAACCAATGGGAGACTAGCTGGAGTTGTCTGGACGGGCAAATTTAACTCTCTTTTCCCACCAGGAAGAGAAATTAACCAAAGGCTCATCGTGCGAGGCCGAAACCACACTAGTGCCTGAAGCAATCCTGCGGTGTTGCGGCCAGCTCAGAAGAAAGCGAGTTGAAGAAAGGAGCTCAGGGGCAGTGTAATTCACAAACCTGCAGAGATATAAATGGCAGCTATCATCCAAAAATATATTGAAGTAAGGCAGCCAAGAGGACTTGAAAGCGGGGCAGAATTGCAGGAAACCGATTTCAGGAGGTAGACTGGAATTGCATGTAAAGCATAGGAAAAGAGGCAGAACGTCCACAATGATGCACTTGGCCAAAAAGGGCGTATGCGTTTTTTCCTGAATATATTCAGGAAAAAACGCATACGCCCTTTTTGGCCAACCAAGCAAGCTTGCAAGGAAATCTGCACTATAATGAAGTCTCACTGCCCAACGCTCAAAAAGGCCATCTGAATAAAGTGTAAAATCCAGAAAGGCAGGAAAGGCCATGGAGAACTGGCAGCCTTGTTATGCTGATGGGCGGGATGTAAATTGCCAACAGCCACTCTGGAGAAGTGTATGGTGTTTCCTGAAACATCTAAAAAACAAAGCAACAGAGCATAGGGCACTTCCACTTATGGGACTATAGCTTAGGGAAATTAAAATCAAAAAGACACAGCCACCCCAAAGTTTGGGACAGCTCTGTTTACAAGAACCTCGTTTACGGTACAAGTTCAATATCGCAGAAAGCGAAAAATGGATAAAGAAGTTGTGGTACTTACGTACAATGCAATATCACTCAGTAATGAAATCTATGTCATCAGGCCAGTAGCAGCATAATGAGTGGATTCAGGTACGATGATTCTAAGTGAAATAAGTCACAGAGAAAATGAAACATCATAAGATATCACTAATACACGGAATGTAATCTTGGCTATACAGGAACTGAATTACAAAACAGAATAAGGACTCAAATGTAGAAAACCAACTTATGCTTGCTTAAGGGGAATGGTGAGTTGGGGTGCTGCATAAAACCAGAGATTGAAATTAACACAGATCCCTTTCCATAAGCCAAATATGTAATAGACAAGAGCTACTGCTTGCTCAACGAAGTGGACTCAACACCCCACATTAAACGCCTAAGAATATACCTGACTAGTAAGAATCTTAAAACCTATGGATTTATATGTCTCTGAAAGAGAATCAAGCGTGTGTACAGAGGCATAAACGCAGCAGTGATCGGATTGGTGAGGCTCGGTGAGCAAATGCAGACCCTTTGAAGTCATATTGCATGGTACCCATTCCTGGGTCTCAACTCTCCAGGTTTAAGGGATTCTTCCTTCAGCTAAAACATGCATGTGGAACCCAGAGTATGATCCACCGTGTGATCGGGAAACGTGTTCAAATGTGTCTCAGTTTTCGTCCCCTGGTACTCGGGTGCAACATTCCAGACGCTTTACTAACACTCTCCCCACTTGGAGAGTCAGTGCCTTTAACCGCCTGTTTGGCCCAGTTTGCAATTTCTGCGGAAAATGAACAGGAATAGGGAGAACCAATGAGAGACTAGCAGGAGGTGTCTGGACGGGCAAATTTAACTCTCATTTCCCAGCAGGAAGAGGAATTAACCAAAGGCTCAGCGTGCCATGCCGGAACCACACTAGGGCCTGGAGCAATCCTGTGGTGTTGCGGCCAGCTCACAAGAAAGCGAATTGAAGAAAGGAGCTCAGGGGCACTGTAATTCAGAAACCTGCAGAGTTATAAATGACAGCTATTGTCCAAAAATATATTGAAGTAAGGCTGCCAAGAGGACATGAAAGCGGGGCAGAATTGCAGAAACCCGATTTCAGGAGGTAGACTGGAATTGCATGTAAAGTATAGGAAAAGAGGCAGAACGTCCACAATGATGCACTTGGCCAAAAAGGACGTATGGGTTTTTTCCTGAATATATTCAGGAAAAAACGCATACGCACTTTTCAGCCAAACAAGCAAGCTTACAAAGGAAATCTGCACTACAATGATGTCTCATTGCCCCCCGGTCAAAATGGCCATCTGAAAAAAGTGTAAAATCCAGAAAGGCAGGACAGGCCATGGAGAACTGGGGGCCTTGTTATGCTGATGGGGTTATGTAAATAGCCAATAGACACTCTGGAGAAGTGTATGGTGTTTCCTGAAACATCTAAAAAACAAAGCAACAGAGCCTAGGGCACTTCCACTTATGGTCCTATAGCTTAGGGAAATTAAAATCAAAAAGACACAGCCACCCCAAAGTCTGGGACAACTGTGTTTACAAGAACCTCGTTTACGGTACAAGTTCAATATCACAGAAAGCGAAAAATGGATAAAAAAGTTGTGGTAGTTCCGTACAATGCAATATCACTCAGCAATGAAATCTATGTCATCAGGCCCGTAGCAGCATAATGAGTGGATTCAGGTACGATGATTCTAAGTGAAATAAGTCACACAGAAACAGAAACCTCATACGATATCACTAATACACGGAATGTAAACTCGGTTACAGAGGAACTGAAATACAAAACAGAACAGGGTCTCATATGTAGAAAACCAACTTATGCTTGCTTAAGGGGAAAGGTGAGTTGGGGTGCTGCATAAAACACGAGATTGAAATTAGCACAGATACCATTCCATAAGCCAAGTATGTAATAAACAAGAGCTACTCCTTGCTCAACGAAGTGGACTCAACACCCCATATTAAACGCCTAAGAATATAACTGAATAGTAAGAATCTTAAAACCTATGGATTTATATGTCTCCGAAAGAGAATCAAGCTTGTGTACAGTGGCATAAATGCAGCCGTGATAGGATTGGTGAGGTTCGGTGAGCAAATGCAGACCCTTTGAAGTCATATTGCATGGTACCCATTCCATGGGTCTCAACTCTCCAGGTTTAAGGGATTCTTCCTTCAGCTAAAACATGCATGTGGAACCCAGAGTATGATCCACCGTGTGATCGGGAAACGTGTTTAAATGTGTCTCAGTTTTCGTCCCCTGGTACTCGGGTGCAACATTCCAGACACTTTACTAACACGCTCCCCACTTGGAGAGTCAGTGCCTTTAACCTCCTGTTTGGCCCAGTTTGCAATTTCTGCGGAAAATGAACAGGAATAGGGAGAACCAATGGGAGACTAGCTGGAGTTGTCTGGACGGGCAAATTTAACTCTCTTTTCCCACCAGGAAGAGAAATTAACCAAAGGCTCATCGTGCGAGGCAGAAACCACACTAGTGCCTGAAGCAATCCTGTGGTGTTGCGGCCAGCTCAGAAGAAAGCGAGTTGAAGAAAGGAGCTCAGGGGCACTGTAATTCACAAACCTGCAGAGTTATAAATGGCAGCTATCATCCAAAAATATATTGAAGTAAGGCAGCCAAGAGGACTTGAAAGCGGGGCACAATTGCAGGAAACCGATTTCAGGAGGTAGACTGGAATTGCATGTAAAGCATAGGAAAAGAGGCAGAACGTCCACAATGATGCACTTGGCCAAAAAGGGCGTATGCGTTTTTTCCTGAATATATTCAGGAAAAAACGCATACGCACTTTTCGGCCAACCAAGCAAGCTTACAAAGGAAATCTGCACTACAATGATGTCTCACTGCCCCCCGGTCAAAAGGGTCATCTGAAAAAAGTGTAAAATCCAGAAAGGCAGGACAGGCCATGGAGAACTGGGAGCCTTGTTATGCTGATGGGGTTATGTAAATAGCCAACAGACACTCTGGAGAAGTGTATGGTGTTTCCTGAAACATCTAAAAAACAAAGCAACGGAGCCTAGGGCACTTCCACTTATGGTCCTATAGCTTAGGGAAATTAAAATCAAAAAGACACAGCCACCCCAAAGTTTGGGACAACTCTGTTTACAAGAACCTCGTTTATGGTACAAGTTCAATATCACAGAAAGCGAAAAATGGATAAAAAAGTTGTGGTAATTCCGTACAATGCAATATCACTCAGCAATGAAATCTGTGTCACCAGGCCGGTACCAGCATAATGAGTGGATTCAGGTACGATGATTCTAAGTGAAATAAGTCACACAGAAACAGAAACATCATAAGGTATCACTAATGCACGGAATGTAAACTTGGCTACACATGAATTGAATTACAAAACAGAACAGGGTCTCAAGTTTAGAAAACCAACTTATGCTTGCTTAAGGGGAAAGGTGAGTTGGGGTGCTGCATAAAACCAGAGTTTGAAATTAACACAGATACCGTTTCATAAGCCAAATATGTAATAGACAAGACCTACCCCTTGTTCATCGAAATGGACTCAACAATGAGGTATCACCTCACACCTGTTAGAATGGGCATCATCTGAAAATCTACAAACAACAAGTGCTGGAAAGGGTGTGGAGAAAAGGAAGCCTCTTCCACTATTGTTGGGAATATAAATTGGTACAGTCACTATGGAGAACCATATGGAGTTTCTTAAGAAACTAATAATAGAATTACCATATGATACAGCAATCCCAGTACTGGACATATACCCAGACAAAACCATAAATCAAAAAGAGACATTCACCGTAATGTTCATTGCATCACTATTTACAATATCGAGGTAATGGAAGCAACCTAAATGCCCACAGACAGACGAATGCATAAAGATGTGGTACATATATAAAATGGAATATTACTAAGCCATGAAAGGAATGAAATTGGGTCATTTGTAGAGACGTCGATGGATCTAGAGACTGTCATACAGAGTGAAGTAAGTCAGAAAGAGAAAAACAAATCTTGTATATTCATGCATATATGTGGAACCTAGAAAAACTGTACAGATTAACCGTTTTGCAAGGCATAACTAGAGCAACAGATGTAGACAACAATCGTATGGACAACAAGGGGGGAAAGCTCTTGGGGGTGGTGGTGGTGGGAGGAGTTGAGAGATTGGGATTGGCATGTAAACATTTATATGTATAAAATAGATAACCAATAAGAACCTGCTGTATAAAAATATAAAATAAAATTCAAAATTAAAAAGAAATAAAATTTAAAAAATAAAACAGAAAAAACAATTATTCCCTTCACATACATGTATTTATATGAATAAATTATTTCCATGCTTATATCTGTAAATACAAAAAAGAGGAATAAAATCTACCTTGAACCAAAAACGAAAAAGAGAAAAAAAAAACAGAACCCACCAGTTACTCAGAGGAAAACCGTATCAGGGCACTTGCTCCAGTTGTAAACAATTCTGAAGTTGGTCAGTGGTGGGGAATCGTCTCCCATTCAGCCAGCAGCCCCCACACAACAAGCGTCCTCATTGCAAAGCTGGGGCACCGTGCCGAGGCATCTGTGAGTAAACGTGAGCTGAGTCCCAGGCCAGTTGCTGCTGAACTGTTCCCACCCTTCCCAGGTAAAACACCTGAATATATACAAGGACTTGAAAGCCTAGAGGAAGGGCCATGGAGCCACACGAGTGACAGCATGCCAGCTGACTTGGTGCCTGCAGGCCAGCCAGGATGGTCCTGGCCCTGGGTGCTCTTCTGGAAGATTTCCATTTCCCTGCCTGTGATACCCGTCCTATCCCTGCCTCCACTGCTTTTTTCCTTCCTCACCTCTGCCCAGGGAGCAATTCCAGCAGCAGGTATGGGTGAGACATCCTCTTCTTTAGCAGGTGGCAGCCTGGCAACTGCTGCAGAAAGTCCAGCAGAGCCCCACTCACACTGGGCCACCCACAAAGCCGTGGCCTCTCACTCCCTCCCACCAGCCCAGCCCCGAGACTGCTGACAGGGCAGAGAAAATGGTGTCAGACACAGCTGCAGGGACTCTTGCTGCCTGGAGTGGTATTTATATTGATCTCAACCCAGGCACACCTGGGGAGGGCTGGCCGGCACCGTAAGGCTGCCCAGGTCAGCCAATCATCACCCCTCAGGGGCTCACAGTTGCAGAAAATGGAACTTGCTGAACCGGCCAGGTCCAAGGAACAGGTGTGGGCTCCTGAGAGTCAGGATAGACAAGGGGCTGCAGCTTTGGCTTGTTTTCTAATCATTTTATCTGGCCCATGAGTGGGAGACAACTTCAAGAAAACCCTCTCCTAATGAGAGGAACCCAGGAGTCAGGGAGAGGAGGGGTGGGTGGTGGTTGGAGACAGAGGCCTGGTGCCCCGGGTGCAGTGGAAGTCTCTGGAAGACCAGGTGGAGGGAGGCCACACAGAGTGATGCCCAGGGTCACAGACCTGTCGGAGCTGCTGTTTGTTAGTTCAAGTCCTGCTCTGAGGTGCTCTGTGTCAGCTGTGAGCGACAGGTGAGCTGGGGGTGCTCTTCAATGAGGGCTATGTGCACGGTTCCTGTGTGCCCAGCCCTGCCACGGTACCTGCAAGGGTAGCTCTGTATCCTGGGAGGGGCCTGACCACGAGAGCCCCGTGGGCTGGGTTGGGGGTGAGGTACCTGCCCAGGAGAGCTCCATATCCTGGGATTGGCCTGACCACGAGAGCCCCATGGGCTGCTGGGGACCTGGTAAAGGATGTCAGGACAGTCAGTGAAGCCACCGAGGATATACCTCCAGTTGCTCCTAATTCCTACACCCTGCTGGTCATTCTACCAACCACCAGGACATGGTATTCTGTATTAGTCTTCAATGATGCCTTCTTTTGTATTCCATTAGTCCCAGAGTCACAAGAAATTTTGGCTTGTGAGTGGCAGGACTCAACATACAACTAAAACAATACTTCCGGGCCGTCTTGCCCCAAGGGTTCAAAAATTCCCACACCATCTTTGGGGAAAGCTTAGCTAAAGACCGAAAAGTTCTACCTCTGGAAAAGGAAACCCTCCTTCAATATGCAGACGACATTCTGATCGCCAGCCCTACTAAGGAAGCCTCTGAACTACCAAGCCAATAAAGGATAGAAGTTGTCCAAGAAAAAGCTCAAATATCACAGACTGCGGTGACCTGCCTGGGCTTCATTCTCACACAAGGTCAGAGAAGCCCATCCCAGGAAAGGGAAGAAACCATTTGCAGCCTTACCCCTTTCTAAAACGAGAAGACAGCTTAGGGGTTCCTGGGGAGGCCAGGGTTTGCTGCTTCTGGATCCCTAACTACAGTCTACTAGCTGGGCCTCTATATGAAACACTGAAAGGAAAAGATGACGATCCTTTTGAACAGAATCCAGAAGTGGCCTTTCAAGAATGGAAAGAGCAGTCAATTCAGACCCTTGCCCTGGAACTCCCTAATTGAGCTAAACCCTTTGACCTTTCCATTCCCGGTGAAAGGTGAATCGCCACTGGAGAATTAGTGCAAAAACTGGGACCACTTGAAATGGAACAACGCAAGAATGCCATCCAGGTAGGATAAACTACAGTCACCAAGGGGCTTGGCCCACTGCCACATCTGGCCAAGATACTGGCGGTATCTAAAACCCTGGAAATCAGCAGCCCAAAAGGCCACCTCCCTCCTAAGGGAAAAGGACCCCACGTGGTGATCCTAATCACCAACCATGCCCTGAAGTTGCAGGGTTCGCTCCGTGGGCACACCGACCTCGAGTGAGGAGGCTCTCCAACTCCAACATCCAGAGAGATAACCGGGGGCAGCAGGGCACCATGACGACTCGTGTGAACATCACTTGACCTGGAGTTTCTCTCATAAAACAACAATAGTGTGTCCCGAAGGAGTAGACTACTGCTTGCAGGACTTACTGCACCCGGAGGGGAGCCAATAATCTTGGCGGGGGAACCGTATATCACACTGTCACCATAGAAAAGCCTACAGACACCGTGATGATGGTGGCCAATAAGACCAGCTGGACTCCTGTTTACTTCAAAAGGCTGTTGACTCAGTGGCCATCATGGTCCTTGATCACCACTGACCCTGGACTGTCTGGGAGTTGAGCGGGCAGGGCTCTGACACCTGGTGCTGTTTTTACGTTAATTCAGGGGCCTAATTGAAGAAAGAGCAGACTACTGGTCAGAGCATCTAGGCTGGCAGAAACGGTCAGCCTAAGGTGGCCGAACAAATGTGGGGCGGGGTGAAACCGGCCCCCACAGCGTCTCTGCACATCTCTTTCCTGGACCCTTAAAGGTCATTAGAATCTATAACACTTCCAATGCTGGTGCTCAGGTGGACGAGCAGGGAGGCAGGGGTCCTGGGGCCAATCAACGTCACCTGGAGGCTGCTGGGGAGAAGTTCTGACCCTCGTCCCCTGGTATGAGGGCTCCCAACTCAGCACTCAGCAGTTACAGAAGAAGGGTCTGCACCCTCAGCACTCCAAGAATGAGGAACGGGACAAAAGGCAGAGGAGGGGTTTGTCCCCAGCAAAGCCCATGAAAAATCCCTGGGAGATAAAAATAGAATCTGGGCAATAAAGTCAAGTCTGACCTTTTTTATCCTTTGTGCTTTGTCTAATTTCACGTGCTCCTAGGGTCCCGCATGCAGAGGTTCCACACCCGGCACTTCAGACCAGATTTCCTAGTGCAGAATGGCTGGGTCGACACCTCAGCTCCTGGGGCCCAGTGCAGACTCCGAGATATAGAGCCTGAGCTGCAGCCAACCCGGCCCTCGAGAGCTCCGCCCCCTCCCTCCCACTGAATCTGACAGGATCTCTACACAGCAGCCCAGCCCACAGCCCACGGGGTAGAGCATGCTCTCACCTCTCCATTCTCTGATCAAAATATAAAGTTTCCTTTGCTTGTGAACCAAACTCAGTCTCGATCTGTTGGCCCCAATGACACTGGGCAGGGGGACACTTGTTGGGGTCCACTCTGGAGGATCAGTAACAGAAATTGAGACTATTGTAACTTCAATGAACAGATGTGTGAGCCAAACTCTAGTTAACATAGAACAGTTTATAAGGCTCGGGTAAAATAAGATGTTTCTAACACTTCCATTTGATATTTCCATCACTTTATTATAAGCAAGTTCAGTGAAAAGGGTTGTCTTATTTGTCAGGTCAATATTAGAGAAATGAAGTGATTTCTTTCCAAGGATGTTCATCTAATAATCTTGGTTAAAGCTTCAATCTTGTTTTAAATGCTTTTCCATTGAAAATGATACCTCTCTTTCAGCTCCCCCATTTCTGAGAAGTATAAAATCTTATAATTTATTATTACCAAAGGGGAAAGGTGGGAGGAGGGATAAATTAACAGTTTGGAATTAACACATACACACTGCTATGTATAAAATAGATCATCAACAAGGAACTACTGTATAGCACAGGGAACTACACTCAATATTTTGCAATAACCTATAAGGGAAAATAATCGGAAAAAGAATAGATATTTTTATTGACATCATCTATCAATGACAGTTAAAGTGTAACCTAAGGGAAGCTGGTGGTGAGTGCTTCTGACCCTGAAGACTTCAATCATCTAAAGTTTGGACTCTGCCTACTTCCCAAGGCCCTTAATGAACATATGTGTAGCCGTAGCTTAAAAAATTCCCCAGTTTGGGGTTCGGGGAGACACTGATTTTGAAAAAGCCCTGGTGTTCTCCTTACATGAATGGGACTCTTTCTACTGCTAAAACATGTCTGTCACACCCAGAGGATGGTATACCGTCTGATCGGGAAGAGTTTGGAAAAGGCATCTCATCTCCTCATCTCCTGGTGCTCGGGTTCACCCCTCCAGCGTCTTTACTAACAGTCTCCCCACTTGGAGATGTCAGCACTGTCAACATCCTGTTGCGTACAGTTTGGAATTTGTCCAGAGGATGAAGCGGAAGGATGAGGAACAATGAGAGACAAGTCCTAGGTGTTCAGACAGGCACATGTCACTCTAATTTCCAATCAGGAAGACGCATTGACCAAAGGCTAGGGTTGCCCATGGAAACAGTATAGGGCTTGAGGAAATCCCACTGCTTTGTGGCCAGTTCCCATAAACACAAGTTGAACAATGGAACTCAGGGGCAGTAAAATTCACGAAACTGCAGAGTTGAAAATATCTATCACTGAGAAATGTCTTGAGGAAAGTCAGAGAAAAGGATTGGTAAGCAAGGGAGAATGGCAGGAAAGGGATTTGAGGAGGTAGAAAGGACTCGCCATTAAGCACAAGAAAAGGGGCTGAACATTGCCAACATTGCAGTTGGCCAAAAAGGCTGTATGCGTTTTTTTCTGTATATATTCAAGAAAAGGGCATACACTTTTTTAGCCAACCAAACAGGTGGGCACTGGAAATCAATACTACAAAAGATATCACTTTGCATCAGTCAGAAGAGCCATCCTCATAAAGTGTAAACACCAGAAATGCAGGACAGGGCAAGGAGAAGAGGGAGCCCTGTGAGGCTTAGAGTGGAAATGTATATTGCCAACGGCCATTCTGGAGAAGTGTATTGTGTTTACTAAAGCATCTAAAAAATGAGCTACAGAGCATAGGGCACTTGCACTCATGGGCGTATATCTTGGGAAAAACAAAAATCGAGAGGACACAGGCACCCCAATGTTTACTGCCTCTCTGTTTAAAAGATCCTCGACTAGGATATAACTTAAATGTCTCTGAAGGGAAAAAATGGATAGAGATGTGGTACTTATGTAGAGTGGACTATTACTCAGCCTGGAAATCAATGAAATATGGCCAGTTGTAACAACTCTGGAGGAGTTACGTATGATCATTCTAAGTGACACAATTCAAAAAGAAAAAGACACATATCATAAGATATCACTTAAAGTTGGAACCCAAAATGGCTACACATGAAATAAATTACAAAACAAAAACATAGTCAAATATGTAGAAAACACGCGTAAGGCTGCTAAACGGGAAAGGTGGGGAGGGGTGAGGCATCATCCAGGAGGTTGAAATTAGCAAAGATACCATTCCAAATACCAAACTGATAATCAACAAGGCCTACACGGTAGCTAAAAGAACTGCACTCAGCACACTCAAGTCACCGGAAAAGAATATCTATGACTGGTAAGAATCTGAAAAAGAATTTATTGATGTCTCTCTGTACGTGAATCAAGTGGATGTACAGCAGCAAGAAACAGAGCTTTGAAAATCAGCTGTAACCAATATAGTAATAAATTGAAAAAAATAAACGACAGAGAGACAGAGAAAACCTCTTACAACTTTTCCTCAGGGACGGTGATGCAACATGGATTGAACACATCTAGACACACAGCAGGATGAGACATAAGGCTGGAAACTGTTCGCGCTAAGAGAAATGTGAGGTTGGGTGAGGAAATGCACACCCTTTAAAGTAATACTACCTGGTACCCATTCAATGGGTCCCAAATCTGCAGGTTCAAGGAATCTTCCTACAGCAAAAACATGCATGGAAAACCCAGAGGACTGTACACCATGTTCTCGGGAGATGTGTCTAAAATGCACCTCATTTATCCTCTCCTGGTGCTCCTGTTCATCATTCCAGCCACGTTACTTAGAATCTCCCCACTTAGAGAATCAGCACATTTAAACATCTGTTTCACACATTTTGCAAATTGTGAGGAGGATGAACGGGAAGAGGGGGAACCAATGAGAGAAGAGTTGTAGGGGTTTGGATGGGCACATGTCACTCTAATTTCCCACTAAGAATAAGAATTAAAAAAAGGCTCAGCCCGCCTCGCCGGAGCCAAAATAGGGCCTGAAGCAATTCTGCGGCTTTGAGGCCAGCTCACAAAAGAGCAACTTAAAAAATGGAGCTCAGGGTCACTGCAATTCACAAACCTGCAGAGTTATAAATGAAAACTAACGTCCAAAAATATGTAGAGGTAAGGCAAAGAAGAGGATCTGAATGCAAGACAGAATTGCAAGAAACAGATTTCAAGAGATAGATTGGACTCGTCTTTAAAGCACATGAAAAGCGGCAGAATTTCGACAATGATGCAGTTGGCCCCAAAGGGACTATGCGTTTTTTCCTGAATATATCCAGCAAAAAACGCATACGCACTTTATGAGCAACCAAGCAAGCTTGCAAAGGAAGTCTGCACTACAATGAAGTCTCACTGCCCCCCGGTCAAAAGGGCCATCTGAAAAAAGTGTAAAATCCAGAAAGGCAGGACAGGCCATGGAGAACTGGGAGCCTTGTTATGCTGATGGGCGGAATGTAAATTGCCAACAGCCACTCTGGAGAAGTGTATGGTGTTTCCTGAAACATCTAAAAAACAAAGCAACAGAGCCTAGGGCACTTCCACTTATGGTCCTATAGCTTAGGGAAATTAAAATCAAAAAGACACAGCCACCCCAAAGTTTGGGACGGCTCTGTTAACAAGAACCTCATTTACGGTACAAGTTCAATATCGCAGAAAGCGAAAAATGGATAAAGAAGTTGTGGTACTTATGTACAACGAAATATCACTCAGCAATGAAATCTATGTCATCAGGCCAGTAGCAGCATAATGAGTGGATTCAGGTACGATGATTCTAAGTGAAATAAGTCACACAAAAAACAAACATCATAAGATATCACTAATACACGGAATGTAAACTTGGCTACACAGGAACTGAATTACAAAACAGAATAGGGTCTCAAATGTAGAAAACCAACTTATGCTTGCTTAAGGGGAAAGGTGAGTTGGGGTGCTGCATAAAACCAGAGATTGAAATTAGCACAGATACCTTTCCATAAGCCCAATATGTAATAGACAAGAGCTACTGCTTGCTCAAAGAAGTGGACTCAACACCCCATATTAAACGCCTAAGAATATACCTGACTAGTAAGAATCTTAAAACCTATGGATTTATATGTCTCCAAAAGAGAATCCAGCGTGTGTACAGCGACATAAAAGCAGCAGTGATAGGATTGGTGAGGTTCGGTGAGCAAATGCAAACCCTTTGAAGTCATATTGCATGGTACCCATTCCATGGGTCTCAACTCTCCAGGTTTAAGGGATTCTTCCTTCAGCTAAAACATGCATGTGGAACCCAGAGTATGATCCACCGTGTGATCGGGAAACGTGTTCAAATGTGTCTCAGTTTTCATCCCCTGGTACTCGGGTGCAACATTCCAGACGCTTTACTAACACTCTCCCCACTTGGAGAGTCAGTGCCTTTAACCTCCTGTTTGGCCCAGTTTGCAATTTCTGTGGAAAATGAACAGGAATAGGGAGAACCAATGAGAGACTAGCTGGAGGTGTCTGGACGGGCAAATTTAACTCTCATTTCCCACCAGGAAGAGGAATTAACCAAAGGCTCAGCGTGCCATGCCGGAACCACATTAGGGCCTGAAGCAATCCTGCGGTGTTGCGGCCAGCTCACAAGAAAGCGAGTTGAAGAAAGGAGCTCAGGGACCCTGTAATTCACAAACCTGCAGAGTTATAAATGACAGCTATCGTCCAAAAATATATTGAAGTAAGCCTGCCAAGAGGACTTGAAAGTGGGGCAGAATTGCAGGAAACCGATTTCAGGAGGTAGACTGGAATTGCATGTAAAGCATAGGAAAAGAGGCAGAACGTCCGCAATGATGCACTTGGCCAAAAAGGGCGTATGCGTTTTTTCCTGAACGTATTCAGGAAAAAACGCATACGCCCTTTTTGGCCAACCAAGCAAGCTTGCAAAGGAAATCTGCACTACAAGGAAGTCTCACTGCCCCCTAGTCAAAAGGGCCATCTGAAAAAAGTGTAAAATCCAGAAAGGCAGGACAGGCCATGGAGAACTGGGAGCCTTCTTATGCTGATGGGCGGGATGTAAATTGCGAACAGCCACTCTGGAGAAGTGTATGGTGTTTCCTGAAACATCTAAAAAACAAAGCAACAGAGCCTAGGGCACTTCCACTTATGGTCCTATAGCTTAGGGAAATTAAAATCAAAAAGACACAGCCACCCCAAAGTTTGGGACGGCTCTGTTTACAAGAACCTCATTTACAGTACAAGTTCAATATCGCAGAAAGCGAGAAATGGATAAAGAAGTTGAGGTACTTACGTACAATGCAATATCACTCAGCAATGAAATCTATGTCATCAGGCCCTTAGCAGCATAATGAGTGGATTCAGGTACGATGATTCTAAGTGAAATAAGTCACAGAGAAAAAGAAACATCATAAGTTATCACTAATATATGGAATGTAAACTTGGCTACACAGGAACTGAATTACAAAACAGAACAGGGTCTCAAATGTAGAAAACCAACTTATGCTTGCTTAAGGGGAATGGTGAGTTGGGGTTCTGCATAAAACCAGAGATTGAAATTAGCAGAGATACCGTTCCATAAGCCAAATATGTAATAGACAAGAGCTACTCCTTGCTCAACGAAGTGGACTCAACACCCCATATTAAACGCCTAAGAATGTACCTGACTAGTAAGAATCTTAAAACCTATGGATTTATATGTCTCCGAAAGAGAATCAAGCGTGTGTACAGCGGCATAAAAGCAGCAGTGATAGGATTGGTGAGGTTCGGTGAGGAAATGCAGACCCTTTGAAGTCATATTGCATGGTACCCATTCCATGGGTCTCAACTCTCCAGGTTTAAGGGATTCTTCCTTCAGCTAGAACATGCATGTGGAACCCAGAGTATGATCCACCGTGTGATCGGGAAACGTGTTCAAATGTGTCTCAGTTTTCGTCCCCTGGTACTCGGGTGCAACATTCCAGACGCTTTACTAACACTCTCCCCACTTGGAGAGTCAGTGCCTTTAACCTCCTGTTTGGCCAAGTTTGCAATTTCTGCGGAAAAGGAACAGGAATAGGGAGAACAAATGAGAAACTAGCTGGAGGTGTCTGGACGGGCAAATTTAACTCTCATTTCCCACCAGGAAGAGGAATTAACCAAAGGCTCAACGAGCCATGCCGGAAACACACTAGGGCCTGAAGCAATCCTGCGGTGTTGCGGCCAGCTCACAAGAAAGCAAGTTGAAGAAAGGAGCTCAATGGCCCTGTAATTCACAAACCTGCAGAGTTATAAATGACAGCTATCGTTCAAAAATATATTGAAGTAAGGCTGCCAAGAGGACTTGAAAGTGGGGCAGAATTGCAGGAAACCGATTTCAGGAGGTAGACTGGAATTGCATGTAAAGCATAGGAAAAGAGGCAGAACGTCCACAATGATGCACTTGGCCAAAAAGGGCGTATGCGTTTTTTCCTGAACATATTCAGGAAAAAACGCATACGCAATTTTTGGCCAACCAAGCAAGCTTGCAAAGGAAATCTGCACTACAATGAAGTCTCACTGCCACCCCGGTCAAAAGGGCCATCTGAAAAATGTGTAAAATCCAGAAAGGCAGGACAGGCCATGGAGAACTGGGAGCCTTCTTATGCTGATGGGCGGGATGTAAATTGCAAACAGCCACTCTGGAGAAGTGTATGGTGTTTCCTGAAACATCTAAAAAACAAAGCAACAGAGCCTAGTGCACTTCCACATATGGTCCTATAGCTTAGGGAAATTAAAATCAAAAAGACACAGCAACCCCAAAATTTGGGACGGCTCTGTTTACAAGAACCTCCTTTACGGTACAAGTTCAATATCACAGAAAGCGAAAAATGGATAAATAAGTTGTGGTATTACGTACAATACAATATCACTCAGCAATGAAATCTATGTCATCAGGCCCTTAGCAGCATAATGAGTGGATTCAGGTATGATGGTTCTAAGTGAAATAAGTCACAGAGAAAAAGAAACATCATTAGTTATCACTAATACATGGAATGTAAACTTGGCTACACAGGAACTGAATTATAAAACAGAACAGGGTCTCAAATGTAGAAAACCAACTTATGCTTGTTTAAGGGGAATGGTGAGTTGGGGTGCTGCATAAAACCAGAGATTGAAATTAGCACAGATACCGTTCCATAAGCCAAATATGTAATAGACAAGAGCTACTCCTTGCTCAACGAAGTGGACTCAACACCCCATATTAAACGCCTAAGAATATACCTGACTAGTAAGAATCTTAAAACCTATGGATTTATATGTCTCCGAAAGAGAATCAAGCGTGTGTACAGTTGCATAAACGCAGCAGTGATCGGATTGGTGAGGATTGGTGAGGAAATGCAGACCCTTTGAAGTCATATTGCATGGTACCCATTCCATGGGTCTCAACTCTCCAGGTTTAAGGGATTCTTCCTTCAGCTAAAACATGCATGTGGAACCCAGAGTATGATCCACCGTGTGATCGGGAAACGTGTTCAAATGTGTCTCAGTTTTCGTCCCCTGGTACTCGGGTGCAACATTCCAGACGCTTTACTAACACTCTCCCCACTTGGAGAGTCAGTGCCTTTAACCTCCTGTTTGGCCCAGTTTGCAATTTCTGCGGAAAATGAACAGGAATAGGGAGAACCAATGAGAGACTAGCTGGAGGTGTCTGGACGGGCAAATTTAACTCTCATTTCCCACCAGGAAGAGGAATTAACCAAAGGCTCAGCGAGCCATGCCGGAACCACACTAGGGCCTGAAGCAATCCTGCAGTGTTGCGGCCAGCTCACAAGAAAGCGAGTTGAAGAAAGGAGCTCAGGGGCACTGTAATTCACAAACCTGCAGAGTTATAAATGACAGCTATCGTCAAAAAATATAATGAAGTAAGGCTGCCAAGAGGACTTGAATGCGGGGCAGAATTGCAGGGAAACGATTTCAGGAGGTAGACTGGAATTGCACGTAAAGCATAGGAAAAGAGGCAGAACGTCCACAATGATGCACTTGGCCAAAAAGGGCGTATGCATTTTTTCCTGAACATATTCAGGAAAAAACGCATACGCTCTTCTTGGCCAACCAAGCAAGCTTGCAAAGGAAATCTGCACTACAATGAAGTCTCACTGCCCCCCGGTCAAAAGGGCCATCTGAAAAAAGTGTATAATCCAGAAAGGCAGGACAGGCCATCGAGAACTGGGAGCCTTGTTATGCTGATGGCTGGGATATAAATTGCCAAAAGCCACTCTGGAGAAGTGTATGGTGTTTCCTGAAACATCTAAAAAACAAAGGAACAGAGCCTAGGGCACTTCCACTTATGGTCCTATAGCTTAGGGAAATTAAAATCAAAAAGACACAGCAACCCCAATGTTTGGGACGGCTCTGTTTACAAGAACCTCATTTACGGTACAAGTTCAATATCGCAGAAAGCGAGAAATGGATAAAGAAGTTGAGGTACTTACGTAGAATGCAATATCACTCATCAATGAAATCTATGTCATCAGGCCCTTAGCAGCATAATGAGTGGATTCAAGTACGATGATTCTAAGTGAAATAAGTCACAGAGAAAAAGAAACATCATAAGTTATCACTAATATATGGAATGTAAACTTGTCTACACAGGAACTGAATTACAAAACACAACAGGGTCTCAAATGTAGAAAACCAACTTATGCTTGCTTAAGGGGAAAGGTGAGTTGGGGTGCTGCATAAAACCAGAGATAGAAATTAGCACAGATACCGTTCCATAAGCCAAATATGTAATAGACAAGAGCTACTGCTTGCTCAACGAGGTGGACTCAACACTCCATATTAAACGCCTAAGAATATACCTGACTAGTAAGAATCTTAAAACCTATGGATTTATATGTCTCCGAAAGAGAATCAAGCGTGTGTACAGCGGCATAAACGCAGCAGTGATCGGATTGGTGAGGATCGGTGAGCAAATGCACACCCTTTGAAGTCATATTGCATGGTACCCATTAGATGGGTCTCAACTCTCCAGGTTTAAGGGATTCTTCCTTCAGCTAAAACATGCATGTGGAATCCAGAGTATGATCCAACGTATGATCGGGAAACATGTTCAAATGTGTCTCAGTTTTCGTCCCCTGGTACTCGGATGCAACATTCCAGACGCTTTACTAACACTCTCCCCACTTGGAGAGTCAGTGCCTTTAACCTCCTGTGTGACCCAGTTTGCAATTTCTGCGGAAAATGAACAGGAATAAGGAGAACCAATGAGAGACTAGCTGGAGGTGTCTGCACGGGCAAATTTAACTCTCATTTCCCACCAGGAAGAGGAATTAACCAAAGGCTCAGCGTGCCTTGCCGGAACCACACTAGGGCCTGAAGCAATCCTGCGGTGTTGCGGCCAGCTCACAAGAAAGCGAGTTGAACAAAGGAGCTCAGGGGACCTGTAATTCACAAACCTGCAGAGTTATAAATGACAGCTATCGTCCAAAAATATATTGAAGTAAGGCTGCCAAGAGGACTTGAAAGCGGGGCAGAATTGCAGGAAACCGATTTCAGGAGGTAGACTGGAATTGCATGTAAAGCATAGGAAAAGAGGCAGAACGTCCACAATGATGCACTTGGCCAAAAAGGGCGTATGCGTTTTTTCCTGAATATATTCAGGAAAAAACGCATACGCCCCTTTTGGCCAACCAAGCAAGCTTGCAAAGGAAATCTGCACAACAATGAAGTCTCACTGCCCCCCGGTCAAAAGGGCCATCTGAAAAAAGTGTAAAATCCAGAAAGGCAGGACAGGCCATGGAGAACTGGGAGCCTTGTTATGCTGATGGGCGGGATGTAAATTGCCAACAGCCACTCTGGAGAAGTGTATGGTGGTTCCTGAAACACCTAAAAAACAAAGCAACAGAGCCTAGGGCACTTCCACTTATGGTCCTATAGCTTAGGGAAATGAAAATCAAAAAGACACAGCCACACCAAAGTTTGGGACGGCTCTATTTACAAGAACCTCATTTACGGTAAAAGTTCAATATCACAGAAAGCGAAAAATGGATAAAGATGTTGTGGTACTTACGTACAATGCAATATCACTCAGCAATGAAATCTATGTCATCAGGCCAGTAGCAGCATAATGAGTGGATTCAGGTACGATGATTCTAAGTGAAATAAGTCACAGAGAAAAAGAAACATCCTAAGATATCACTACTACACGGAATGTAAACTTGGCTACACAGGAACTGAATTACAAAACAGAACAGGGTCTCAAATGTAGAAAACCAACTTATTCTTGCTTAAGGGGAAAGGTGAGTTGGGGTGCTGCATAAAACCAGAGATTGAAATTAGCACAGATACCGTTCCATAAGCCAAATATGTAATAGACAAGAGCTACTCCTTGCTCAACGAAGTGGACTCAACACCCCATATTAAACGCCTAAGAATATACCTGACTAGTAAGAATCTTAAAAGCTACGGATTTATATGTCTCCAAAGGAAACAAACATGTGTACAGAGGCATAAAGGCAGCAGTGATAGGATTGGTGAGGTTCGGTGAGCAAATGCAGACCCTTTGAAGTCATATTGCATGGTACCCATTCCATGGGTCTCAACTCTCCAGGTTTATGGGATTCTTCCTTCAGCTAAAACATGCATGTGGAACCCAGAGTATGATCCACCATGTGATCGGGAAACGTGTTCAAATGTGTCTCAGTTTTCGTCCTCTGGTACTCGAGTGCAACATTCCAGACACTTTACTAACACTCTCCCCACTTGGAGAGTCAGTGCCTTTAACCTCCTGTTTGGCCCAGTTTGCAATTTCTGCGGAAAATGAACAGGAATAGGGAGAACCAATGAGAGACTAGCTGGAGGTGTCTGGACGGGCAAATTTAACTCTCATTTCCCAACAGGAAGAGGAATTAACCAAAGGCTCAGCGTGCCATGCTGGAACCACACTAGAGCCTGAAGCAATCCTGCGGTGTCGCGGTCAGCTCACAAGAAAGCGAGTTGAAGAAATGATCTCAGGGGCCCTGTAATTCACAAACCTGCAGAGTTATAAATGACAGCTATCGTCCAAAAATATATTGAAGTAAGGCTGCCAAGAGGACTTGAAAGCGGGGCATAATTGCAGGAAACCAATTTCAGGAGGTAGACTGGAATTGCATGTAAAGCATAGGAAAAGAGGCAGAACGTCCACAATGATGCACTTGGCCAAAAAGGGCGTATGCGTTTTTTCGTTAATATATTCAGGAAAAAACGCATACGCCCTTTTTGGCCAACCAAGCAAGCTTGCAAAGGAAATCTGCACTACAATGAAGTCTCACTTCCCCCCGGTCAAAAGGGCCATCTGAAAAAAGTGTAAAATCCAGAAAGGCAGGACAGGCCATGGAGAACTGAGAGCCTTCTTATGCTGATGGGCTGGATGTAAATTGCAAACAGCCACTCTGAAGAAGTGTATGGTGTTTCCTGAAACATCTAGAAAACAAAGCAACAGAGCCTAGGGTACTTCCTCTTATGGTCCTATAGCTTAGGGAAATTAAAATCAAAAAGACACAGCCACCCCAAAGTTTGGGACAGCTCTGTTTACAAGAACCTCGTTTACGGTCCAAGTTCAATATCGCAGAAATCGAAAAATGGATAAATAAGTTGTGGTATTACGTACAATGCAATATCACTCAGCAATGAAATCTATGTCATCAGGCCAGTAGCAGGATAATGAGTGGATTCAGGTACGATGATTCTAAGTGAAATAAGTCACACAGAAAAAGAAACATCATAAGATATCACTACTACACGGAATGTAAACTTGGCTACACAGGAACTGAATTACAAAACAGAACAGGGTCTCAAATGTAGAAAACCAACTTATGCTTGCTTAAGGGGAATGGTGAGTTGGGGTGCTGCATAAAACCAGAGATTGAAATTAGCACAGATACCGTTCCATAAGCCAAATATGTAATAGACAAGAGCTACTCCTTGCTCAACGAAGTGGACTCAAAACCCCATATTAAACGCCTAAGAATATACCTGACTAGTAAGAATCTTAAAACCTATGGATTTATATGTCTCCGAATGAGAATCAAGCGTGTGTACAGCGGTATAAACGCAGCAGTGATCGGATTGGTGAGGATCGGTGAGCAAATGCAGACCCTTTGAAGTCATATTGCATGGTACCCATTCCATGGGTCTCAACTCTCCAGGTTTAAGGGATTCTTCCTTCAGCTAAAACATGCATGTGGATCCCAGAGTATGATCCAACGTGTGATCGGGAAATGTGTTCAAATGTGTCTCAGTTTTCGTCCCCTGGTACTCGGGTGCAACATTCCAGACGCTTTCTAACACTCTCCCCACTTGGAGAGTCAGTGCCTTTAACCTCCTGTTTGGCCCAGTTTGCAATTTCTGTGGAAAATGAACAGGAATAGGGAGAACCAATGAGAGACTATCTGGAGGTGTCTGGACGGACAAATTTAACTCTCATTTCCCACCAGGAAGAGGAGTTAACCAAAGGCTCGGAGTGCCATGCCAGAACCACATTAGGGCCTGAAGCAATCCTGCGGTGTTGCCGCCAGCTCACAAGAAAGCGAGTTGATGAAAGGAGCTCACGGGCACTGTAATTCACAAACATGCAGAGTTATAAATGACAGCTATCGTCCAAAAATATATTTAAGTAAGGCTGCCAAGAGGACTTGAAAGCGGGGCAGAATTGCAGGAAACCGATTTCAGGAGGTAGACTGGAATTGCATGTAAAGCATAGGAAAAGAGGCAGAACGTCCACAATGATGCACTTGGCCAAAAAGTGCGTATGCGTTTTTTCCTGAATATATTCAGGAAAAAACGCATACGCCCTTTTTGGCCAACCAAGCAAGCTTGCAAAGGAAATCTGCACTACAATGAAGTCTCACTGCCCCCTGGTCAAAAGGGTCATCTGAAAAAAGTGTAAAATCCAGAAAGGCAGGACAGGCCATTGAGAACTGGGAACCTTCTTATGCAGATGGGCGGGATGTAAATTGCCAACAGCCACTCTGGAGAAGTGTATGGTGTTTCCTAAAACATCCAAAAAACAAAGCAACAGAACCTAGGGCACTTCCACTTATGGTCCTATAGCTTAGGGAAATTAAAATCAAAAAGACACAGCCACCCCAAAGTTTGGGACGGCTCTGTTTACAAGAACCTCATTTACGGTACAAGTTCAATATCACAGAAAGCAAAAATAGGATAAAGAAGTTGAGGTACTTACGTACAATGCAATATCACTCAGCAATGAAATCTATGTCATCAGGCCCTTAGCAGCATAATGAGTGGATTCAGGTACGATGATTCTAAGTGAAATAAGTCACAGAGGAAAAGAAACATCATAAGGTATCACTAATACACGGAATGTAAACTTGGCTACACAGGAACTGAATTTCAAAAAAGAATAGGGTCTCAAATGTAGAAAACCAACTTATGCTTGCTTAAGGGGAAAGGTGAGTTGGGGTGCTGCATAAAACCAGAGATTGAAATTAGCACAGACACCTTTCCATAAGCTAAATATGTAATAGAAAAGAGCTACTGCTTGCTCAACGAAGTGGACTCAACACCCCATATTAAACGCCTAAGAATATACCTGAGTAGTAAGAATCTTAAAACCTATGGATTTATATGTCTCCGAAAGAGAATCAAGCGTGTGTACAGCGGCCTAAACGCAGCAGTGATAGGATTGGTGAGGTTCGGTGAGCAAACGCAGACCCTTTGAAGTCATATTGCATGGTACCCATTCCATGGTTCTCAACTCTCCAGGTTTAAGGGATTCTTCCTTCAGCTAAAACATGCATGTGGAATCCAGAGTATGAACCACCGTGTGATCGGGAAACTTGTTCAAATGTGTTTCAGTTTTCGTCCCCTGGTACTAGGGTGCAACATTCCAGACGCTTTACTAACACTCTCCCCACTTGGAGAGTCAGTGCCTTTAACCTCCTGTTTGGCCCAGTTTGCAATTTCTGCGGAAAATGAACAGGAATAGGGAGAACCAATGAGAGACTAGCTGGAGGTGTGTGCACGGGCAAATTTAACTCTCATTTCCCACCAGGAAGAGGAATTAACCAAAGGCTCAGCGTGCCATGCCGGAACCACACTAGGGCCTGAAGCAATCCTGCGGTGTTGCGGCCAGCTCACAAGAAAGCGAGTTGAAGAAAGGAGCTCAGGGGCCCTGTAATTCACAAACCTGCAGAGTTATAAATGACAGTTATCTTCCAAAAATATATTGAAGTAAGGCTGCCAAGAGGACTTGAAAGCGGGGCAGAATTGCAGGAAACCGATTTCAGGAGGTAGACTGGAATTGCATGTAAAGCATAGGAAAAGAGGCAGAACGTCCACAATGATGCACTTGGCCAAAAAGGGCGTATGCGTTTTTTCCTGAATATATTCAGGAAAAAACGCATACGCCCTTTTTGGCCAACCAAGCAAGCTTGCAAAGGAAATCTGCACTACAATGAAGTCTCACTGCCCCCCGGTCAAAAGGGCCATCTGAAACAAGTGTAAAATCCAGAAAGGCAGGACAGGCCATGGAGAACTGGGAGCCTTGTTATGCTGATGGGCGGGATGTAAATTGCAAACACCCACTCTGGAGAAGTGTATGCTGTTTCCTGGAACATCTAAAAAACAAAGCAACAGAGCCTAGGGCACTTCCACTTATGGTCCTATAGCTTAGGGAAATTAAAATCAAAAAGACACAGCCACCCCAATGTTTGGGACGGCTCTGTTTACAAGAACCTCGTTTACGGTACAAGTTCAATATCGCAGAAAGCGAAAAATGGATAAAGAAGTTGTGGTACTTACGTACAATGCAATATCACTCAGCAATGAAATCTATGTCATCAGGCCAGTAGTAGCATAATGAGTGGATTCAGGTACGATGATTCTAAGTGAAATAAGTCACACAGAAAAAGAAACATCATAAGGTATCACTAATACACGGAATGTAAACTTGGCTACACAGGAACTGAATTACAAAACAGGACAGGGTCTCAAATGTAGAAAACCAACTTATGCTTGCTTAAGGGGAATGGTGAGTTGGGGTGCTGCATGAAACCAGAGATTGAAATTAGCACAGATACCTTTCCATAAGCCAAATATGTAATAGACAAGAGCTACTCCTTGCTCAATGAAGTGGACTCAACACCCCATATTAAACGCCTAAAAATATACCTGACTAGTAAGAATCTTAAAACCTATGGATTTATATGTCTCCGAAAGAGAATCAAGCGTGTGTACAGCACCATAAATGCAGCAGTGTTAGGATTGGTGAGGTTCGGTGAGCAAATGCAGACCCTTTGAAGTCATATTGAATGGTACCCATTCCATGGTTCTCAGCTCTCCAGGTTTAAGGGATTCTTCCTTCAGCTAAATCATGCATGTGGAACCCAGGGTATGATCCACCGTGTGATCGGGAAACGTGTTTAAGTGTGTCTCAGTTTTCGTCCCCTGGTACTCGGGTGCAACATTCCAGACGCTTTACTAACACTCAACCCACTTGGAGAGTCAGTGCCTTTAACCTCCTGTTTGGCCCAGTTTGCAATTTCTGCGGAAAATGAACAGGAATAGGGAGAACCAATGAGAGAGTAGCTGGAGGTGTCCGGACGGGCAAATTTAACTCTCATTTCCCAGGAGGAAGTGGAATTAACCAAAGGCTCAGCGTGCCATGCCGGAACCACACTAGGGCCTGGAGCAATCCTTCTGTGTTGCGGCCAGCTCACAAGAAAGCGAGTTGAAGAAAGGAGCTCAGGGGCACTGTAATTCACAAACCTGCAGAGTTATAAATGACAGCTATGGTCCAAAAATATATTGAAGTAAGGCAGCAAAGAGGACTTGAATTTTGGGCAGAATTGCAGGAAACCGATTTCAGAAGGTAGACTGGAATTGCATGTAAAGCATAGGAAAAGAGGCAGAACGTCCACAATGATGCACTTGGCCAAAAAGGGCCTATGCGTTTTTTCCTGAATATATTCAGGAAATAACGCATAGGCCCCTTTTGGCCAACCAAGCAAGCTTGCAAAGGAAATCTGCACTACAATGAAGTCTCACTGCCCCCCGGTCAAAAGGGCCATCTGAAACAAGTGTAAAATCCAGAAAGGCAGGACAGGCCATGGAGAACTGGGAGCCTTGTTATGCTGATGGGCGGGATGTAAATTGCAAACAGCCACTCTGGAGAAGTGTATGCTGTTTCCTGGAACATCTAAAAAACAAAGCAACAGAGCCTAGGGCACTTCCACTTATGGTCCTATAGCTTAGGGAAATTAAAATCAAAAAGACACAGCCACCCCAAAGTTTGGGAGGGCTCTGTTTACAAGAACCTCGTTTACGGTACAAGTTCAATATCGCAGAAAGCGAAAAATGGATAAAGAAGTTGTGGTACTTACGTACAATGCAATATGACTCAGCAATGAAATCTATGTCATCAGGCCCATAGCAGCATAATGAGTGGATTCAGGTACGATGATTCTAAGTGAAATAAGTCACAGAGGAAAAGAAACATCATAAGTTATCACTAATACATGGAATGTAAACTTGGCTACACAGGAACTGAATTACAAAACAGAACAGGGTCTCAAATGTAGAAAACCAACTTATGCTTGCTTAAGGGAAATGGTGAGTTGGGGTGCTACATGAAATCAGAGATTGAAATTAGCACAGATACCATTCCATAAGCCAAATATGTAATAGACAAGAGCTACTCCTTGCTCAACGAAGTGGACTCAACACCCCATATTAAACGACTAAGAATATACCTGACTAGTAAGAATCTTAAAACCTATGGATTTATATGTCTCCGAAAGAGAATCAAGCGTGTGTACAGCGGCATAAACGCAGCAGTGATAGGATTGGTGAGGTTCGGTGAGCAAATGCAGACCCTTTGAATTCATATTGCATGGTACCCATTCCAAGGTTCTCAACTCTCCAGGTTTAAGGGATTCTTCCTTCAGCTAAAACATGCATGTGGAACCCAGAGTATGATCCACTGTGTGATCGGGAAATGTGTTCAAATGTGTCTCAGTTTTCGTCCCCTGGTACTAGGGTGCCACATTCCAGACGCTTTACTAACACTCTCCCTACTTGGAGAGTCAGTGTATTTAACCTCCTGTTTGGCCCAGTTTGCAATTTCTGCGGAAAATGAACAGGAATAGGGAGAACCAATGAGAGACTAGCTGGAGGTCTCTGGACGGGCAAATTTAACTCTCATTTCACACCAGGAAGAGGAATTAACCAAAGGCTCAGCGAACCATGCCAAAACCACACTAGGGCCTGAAGCAATCCTGCGGTGTTGCGGCCAGCTCACAAGAAAGCGAGTTGAAGAAAGGAGCTCAGGGGCCCTGTAATTCACAAACCTGCAGAGTTCTAAATGACAGCTATCGTCCAAAAATGTATTGAAGGAAGGCTGCCAAGAGGACTTGAAAGCGGGGAAGAATTGCAGTAAACCGATTTCAGGAGGTAGACTGGAATTGCATGTAAAGCATAGGAAAAGAGGCAGAACGTCCACAATGATGCACTTGGCCAAAAAGGGCGTATGCGTTTTTTCCTGAATATATTCAGGAAAAAACGCATACGACCCTTTTGGCCAACCAAGCAAGCTTGCAAAGGAAATCTGCACTACAATGAAACTCACTGCCCCCCGGTCAAAAGGGCCATCTGAAAAAAGTGTATAATCCAGAAAGGCAGGACAGGCCATGGAGAACTGGGAGCCTTGTTATGCCGATGGTTGGGATGTAAATTGCAAACAGCCACTCTGGATAAGTGTATGGTGTTTCCTGAAACATCTAAAAAACAAAGCAACAGAGCCTAGGGCATTTCCACTTATGGTCCTATAGTTTAGAAAAATTAAAATCAAAAAGACACAGCCACCCCAAAGTTTGGGAGGGCTCTGTTTACAAGAACCTCGTTTACGGTACAAGTTCAATAACGCAGAAAGTGAGAAATGGATAAAGAAGTTGAGGTACTTACGTACAATGCAATATCACTCAGCAATGAAATCTATGTCATCAGGCCCTTAGCAGCATAATGAGTGGATTCAGGTACGATGTTTCTAAGTGAAATAAGTCACAGAGAAAAAGAAACATCATAAGCTATCACTAATACATGGAATGTAAACTTGAGTAAACAGGAACTGAATTACAAAACAAAACAGTGTCTCAAATGTAGAAAACCAACTTATGCTTGCTTAAGGGGAATGGTGAGTTGGGGTGCTGCATAAAACCAGATATTGAAATTAGCACAGATACCTTTCCATAAGCCAAATATGTAATAGACAAGATCTACTCCTTGCTCAACGAAGTGGACTCAACACCCCATATTAAACGCCTAAGAATATACCTGACTAGTAAGAATCTTAAAACCTATGGATTTATATGTCTCCGAAAGAGAATCAAGCGTGTGTACAGCACCATAAATGCAGCAGTGTTAGGATTGGTGAGGTTCGGTGAGCAAATGCAGACCCTTTGAAGTCATATTGAATGGTACCCATTCCATGGTTCTCAGCTCTCCAGGTTTAAGGGATTCTTCCTTCAGCTAAATCATGCATGTGGAACCCAGGGTATGATCCACCGTGTGATCGGGAAACGTGTTCAAATGTGTCTCAGTTTTCGTCCCCTGGTACTCGGGTGCAACATTCCAGACGCTTTACTAACACTCTCCCCACTTGGAGAGTCAGTGCCTTTAACCTCCTGTTTGGCCCAGTTTGCAATTTCTGCGGAAAATGAACAGGAATAGGGAGAACCAATGAGAGAGTAGCTGGAGGTGTCCGGACGGGCAAATTTAACTCTCATTTCCCAGCAGGAAGTGGAATTAACCAAAGGCTCAGCGTGCCATGCCGGAACCACACTAGGGCCTGAAGCAATCCTTCTGTGTTGCGGCCAGCTCACAAGAAAGCGAGTTGAAGAAAGGAGCTCAGGGGCACTGTAATTCACAAACCTGCAGAGATATAAATGACAGCTATGGTCCAAAAATATATTGAAGTAAGGCAGCAAAGAGGACTTGAAATTTGGGCAGAATTGCAGGAAACCGATTTCAGGAGGTAGACTGGAATTGCATGTAAAGCATAGGAAAAGAGGCAGAACGTCCACAATGATGCACTTGGCCAAAAAGTGCGTATGCGTTTATTCCTGAATATATTCAGGAAATAACGCATAGGCCCCTTTTGGCCAACCAAGCAAGCTTGCAAAGGAAATCTGCACTACAATGAAGTCTCACTGCCCCCCGGTCAAAAGGGCCATCTGAAAAAAGTGTAAAATCCAGAAAGGCAGGACAGGCCATGGAGAACTGGGAGCCTTGTTATGCTGATGGGCGGGATGTAAATTGCAAACAGCCACTCTGGAGAAGTGTATGCTGTTTCCTGGAACATCTAAAAAACAAAGCAACAGAGCCTAGGGCACTTCCACTTATGGTCCTATAGCTTAGGGAAATTAAAATCAAAAAGACACAGCCACCCTAAAGTTTGGGACGGCTCTGTTTACAAGAACCTCGTTTACGGTACAAGTTCAATATCGCAGAAAGCGAAAAATGGATAAAGAAGTTGTGGTACTTACGTACAATGCAATATCACTCAGCAATGAAATCTATGTCATCAGGCCCTTAGCAGCATAATGAGTGGATTCAGGTACGATGATTCTAAGTGAAATAAGTCACAGAGGAAAAGAAACATCATAAGTTATCACTAATACATGGAATGTAAACTTGGCTACACAGGAACTGAATTACAAAACAGAACAGGGTCTCAAATGTAGAAAACCAACTTATGCTTGCTTAAGGGAAATGGTAGTTGGGGTGCTACATGAAACCAGAGATTGAAATTAGCACAGATACCATTCCATAAGCCAAATATGTAATAGACAAGAGCTACTCCTTGCTCAACGAAGTGGACTCAACACCCCATATTAAACGACTAAGAATATACCTGACTAGTAAGAATCTTAAAACCTATGGATTTATATGTCTCCGAAAGAGAATCAAGCGTGTGTACAGCGGCATAAACGCAGCAGTGATAGGATTGGTGAGGTTCGGTGAGCAAATGCAGACCCTTTGAATTCATATTGCATGGTACCCATTCCAAGGTTCTCAACTCTCCAGGTTTAAGGGATTCTTCCTTCAGCTAAAACATGCATGTGGAACCCAGAGTATGATCCACTGTGTGATCGGGAAATGTGTTCAAATGTGTCTCAGTTTTCGTCCCCTGGTACTCGGGTGCCACATTCCAGACACTTTACTAACACTCTCCCTACTTGGAGAGTCAGTGTATTTAACCTCCTGTTTGGCCCAGTTTGCAATTTCTGCGGAAAATGAACAGGAATAGGGAGAACCAATGAGAGACTAGCTGGAGGTGTCTGGACGGGCAAATTTAACTCTCATTTCACACTAGGAAGAGGAATTAACCAAAGGCTCAGCGAGCCATGCCAAAACCACACTAGGGCCTGAAGCAATCCTGCGGTGTTGCGGGAGCTCACAAGAAAGCGAGTTGAAGAAAGGAGCTCAGAGGCCCTGTAATTCACAAACCTGCAGAGTTATAAATGACAGCTATTGTCCAAAAATATATTGAAGTAAGGCTGCCAAGAGGACTTGAAAGCGGGGCAGAATTGCAGGAAACCGATTTCAGGAGGTAGACTGGAATTGCATGTAAAGCATAGGAAAAGAGGCAGAACGTCCACAATGATGCACTTGGCCAAAAAGGGCGTATGCGTTTTTTCCTGAATATATTCAGGAAAAAACGCATATGCCCTTTTTGGCCAACCAAGCAAGCTTGCAAAGGAAATCTGCACTACAATGAAGTCTCACTGCCCCCCGGTCAAAAGGGCCATCTGAAAAAAGTGTATAATCCAGAGAGTCAGGACAGGCCAATGAGAACTGGGAGCCTTGTTATGCTGATGGGTGCGATGTAAATTGCCAAAAGCCACTCTGGAGAAGTGTATGGTGTTTCCTGAAACATCTAAAAAACAAAGCAACAGAGCCTAGGGCACTTCCACTTATGGTCCTATAGCTTAGGGAAATTAAAATCAAAAAGACACAGCCACCCCAAAGTTTGGGAGGGCTCTGTTTACAAGAACCTCGTTTACGGTACAAGTTCAATATCGCAGAAAGCGAAAAATGGATAAAGAAGTTGTGGTACTTACGTAGAATGCAATATCACTCAGCAATGAAATCTATGTCATCAGGCCAGTAGCAGCATAATGAGTGGATACAGGTACGATGATTCTAAGTGAAATAAGTCACACAGAAAAAGAAACATCACAAGGTATAACTAATACACGGAATGTAAACTTGGCTACACAGGAACTGAATTACAAAACAGAATAGGGTCTCAAATGTAGAAAACCAACTTATGCTTGCTTAAGGGGAAAGGTGAGTTTGGGTGCTGCATAAAACCAGACATTGAAATTAGCACAGATAACTTTTCATAAGCCAAAAATGTAATAGACAAGATCTACTGCTTCCTCAACGAAGTGGACTCAACACCCCATATTAAACGCCTAAGAATATACCTGACTAGTAAGAATCTTAAAACCTATGGATTTATATGTCTCCGAAAAAGAATCCAGCGTGTGAAGAGCGACATAAAAGCTGAAGTGATAGGATTGGTGAGGTTCGGTGAGCAAATGCAGACCCTTTGAATTCATATTGCATGGTACCCATTACATGGTTCTCAACTCTCCAGGTTTTAGGGATTCTTCCTTTAGCTAAAACATGCATGTGGAACCCAGAGTATGATCCACCGTGTGATCGGGAAACGTGTTCAAATGTGTCTCAGTTTTCGTCCCCTGGTACTCGGGTGCAACATTCCAGACGCTTTACTAACACTCTCCCCACTTGGAGAGTCAGTGCCTTTAACCTCCTGTTGGGCCCAGTTTGCAATTTCTGCGGAAAAGGAACAGGAATAGGGAGAACCAATGAGAGAGTAGCTGGAGGTGTCTGGACAAGGAAATTTAACTCTCAATTCCCAGCAGGAAGTGGAATTAACCAAAGGCTCAGCGTGCCATGCCGGAACCACACTAGGGCCTGAAGCAATCCTTCTGTGTTGCGGCCAGCTCACAAGAAAGCGAGTTGAAGAAAGGAGCTCAGGGGCACTGTAATTCACAAACCTGCAGAGATATAAATGACAGCTATGGTCCAAAAATATATTGAAGTAAGGCAGCAAAGAGGACTTGAAATTTGGGCAGAATTGCAGGAAACCGATTTCAGGAGGTAGACTGGAATTGCATGTAAAGCATAGGAAAAGAGGCAGAACGTCCACAATGATGCACTTGGCCAAAAAGTGCGTATGCGTTTTTTCCTGAATATATTCAGGAAATAACGCATAGGCCCCTTTTGGCCAACCAAGCAAGCTTGCAAAGGAAATCTGCACTACAATGAAGTCTCACTGCCCCCCGGTCAAAAGGGCCATCTGAAACAAGTGTAAAATCCAGAAAGGCAGGACAGGCCATGGAGAACTGGGAGCCTTGTTATGCTGATGGGCGGGATGTAAATTGCAAACAGCCACTCTGGAGAAGTGTATGCTGTTTCCTGGAACATCTAAAAAACAAAGCAACAGAGCCTAGGGCACTTCCACTTATGGTCCTATAGCTTAGGGAAATTAAAATCAAAAAGACACAGCCACCCTAAAGTTTGGGACGGCTCTGTTTACAAGAACCTCGTTTACGGTACAAGTTCAATATCGCAGAAAGCGAAAAATGGATAAAGAAGTTGTGGTACTTACGTACAATGCAATATCACTCAGCAATGAAATCTATGTCATCAGGCCCTTAGCAGCATAATGAGTGGATTCAGGTACGATGATTCTAAGTGAAATAAGTCACAGAGGAAAAGAAACATCATAAGTTATCACTAATACATGGAATGTAAACTTGGCTACACAGGAACTGAATTACAAAACAGAACAGGGTCTCAAATGTAGAAAACCAACTTATGCTTGCTTAAGGGAAATGGTGAGTTGGGGTGCTACATGAAACCAGAGATTGAAATTAGCACAGATACCATTCCATAAGCCAAATATGTAATAGACAAGAGCTACTCCTTGCTCAACGAAGTGGACTCAACACACCATATTAAACGACTAAGAATATACCTGACTAGTAAGAATCTTAAAACCTATGGATTTATATGTCTCCGAAAGAGAATCAAGCGTGTGTACAGCGGCATAAACGCAGCAGTGATAGGATTGGTGAGGTTCGGTGAGCAAATGCAGACCCTTTGAATTCATATTGCATGGTACCCATTCCAAGGTTCTCAACTCTCCAGGTTTAAGGGATTCTTCCTTCAGCTAAAACATGCATGTGGAACCCAGAGTATGATCCACTGTGTGATCGGGAAATGTGTTCAAATGTGTCTCAGTTTTCGTCCCCTGGTACTCGGGTGCCACATTCCAGACACTTTACTAACACTCTCCCTACTTGGAGAGTCAGTGTATTTAACCTCCTGTTTGGCCCAGTTTGCAATTTCTGCGGAAAATGAACAGGAATAGGGAGAACCAATGAGAGACTAGCTGGAGGTGTCTGGACGGGCAAATTTAACTCTCATTTCACACTAGGAAGAGGAATTAACCAAAGGCTCAGTGAGCCATGCCAAAACCACACTAGGGCCTGAAGCAATCCTGCGGTGTTGCGGGAGCTCACAAGAAAGCGAGTTGAAGAAAGGAGCTCAGAGGCCCTGTAATTCACAAACCTGCAGAGTTATAAATGACAGCTATTGTCCAAAAATATATTGAAGTAAGGCTGCCAAGAGGACTTGAAAGCGGGGCAGAATTGCAGGAAACCGATTTCAGGAGGTAGACTGGAATTGCATGTAAAGCATAGGAAAAGAGGCAGAACGTCCACAATGATGCACTTGGCCAAAAAGGGCGTATGCGTTTTTTCCTGAATATATTCAGGAAAAAACGCATATGCCCTTTTTGGCCAACCAAGCAAGCTTGCAAAGGAAATCTGCACTACAATGAAGTCTCACTGCCCCCCGGTCAAAAGGGCCATCTGAAAAAAGTGTATAATCCAGAGAGTCAGGACAGGCCAATGAGAACTGGGAGCCTTGTTATGCTGATGGGTGCGATGTAAATTGCCAAAAGCCACTCTGGAGAAGTGTATGGTGTTTCCTGAAACATCTAAAAAACAAAGCAACAGAGCCTAGGGCACTTCCACTTATGGTCCTATAGCTTAGGGAAATTAAAATCAAAAAGACACAGCCACCCCAAAGTTTGGGAGGGCTCTGTTTACAAGAACCTCGTTTACGGTACAAGTTCAATATCGCAGAAAGCGAAAAATGGATAAAGAAGTTGTGGTACTTACGTAGAATGCAATATCACTCAGCAATGAAATCTATGTCATCAGGCCAGTAGCAGCATAATGAGTGGATACAGGTACGATGATTCTAAGTGAAATAAGTCACACAGAAAAAGAAACATCATAAGGTATAACTAATACACGGAATGTAAACTTGGCTACACAGGAACTGAATTACAAAACAGAATAGGGTCTCAAATGTAGAAAACCAACTTATGCTTGCTTAAGGGGAAAGGTGAGTTTGGGTGCTGCATAAAACCAGAAATTGAAATTAGCACAGATACCTTTTCATAAGCCAAAAATGTAATAGACAAGATCTACTGCTTCCTCAACGAAGTGGACTCAACACCCCATATTAAACGCCTAAGAATATAACTGAATAGTAAGAATCTTAAAACCTATGGATTTATATGTCTCCGAAAAAGAATCCAGCGTGTGAAGAGCGACATAAAAGCTGAAGTGATAGGATTGGTGAGGTTCGGTGAGCAAATGCAGACCCTTTGAATTCATATTGCATGGTACCCATTACATGGTTCTCAACTCTCCAGGTTTTAGGGATTCTTCCTTTAGCTAAAACATGCATGTGGAACCCAGAGTATGATCCACCGTGTGATCGGGAAACGTGTTCAAATGTGTCTCAGTTTTCGTCCCCTGGTACTCGGGTGCAACATTCCAGACGCTTTACTAACACTCTCCCCACTTGGAGAGTCAGTGCCTTTAACCTCCTGTTTGGCCCAGTTTGCAATTTCTGCGGAAAAGGAACAGGAATAGGGAGAACCAATGAGAGAGTAGCTGGAGGTGTCTGGACAAGGAAATTTAACTCTCAATTCCCAGCAGGAAGTGGAATTAACCAAAGGCTCAGCGTGCCATGCCGGAACCACACTAGGGCCTGAAGAAATCCTGCGGTGTTGCGGCCAGCTCACAAGAAAGCGAGTTGAAGAAAGGAGCTCAGGGGCCCTGTAATTCACAAAACTCCAGAGATATAAATGACAGCTATCGTCCAAAAATATATTGAAGTAAGCCTGCCAAGAGGACTTGAAAGCGAGGCAGAATTGCAGGAAACCGATTTCAGGAGGTAGACTGGAATTGCATGTAAAGCATAGGAAAAGAGGCAGAACGTCCACAATGATGCACTTGGCCAAAAACGGCGTATGCGTTTTTTCCTGAATATATTCAGGAAAAAAACGCATACGCCCTTTTTGGCCAACCAAGCAAGCTTGCAAAGGAAATCTGCACCACAATGAAGTCTCACTGCTCCCCGGTCAAAAGGGCCATCTGAAAAAAGTGTATAATCCAGAGAGGCAGGACAGGCCAATGAGAACTGGGAGCCTTGTTATGCTGATGGGTGCGATGTAAATTGCCAAAAGCCACTCTGGAGAAGTGTATGGTGTTTCCTGAAACATCTAAAAAACAAAGCAACAGAGCCTAGGGCACTTCCACTTATGGTCCTATAGCTTAGGGAAATTAAAATCAAAAAGACACAGCCACCCTAAAGTTTGGGACGGCTCTGTTTACAAGAACCTCATTTACGGTACAAGTTCAATATCGCAGAAAGCGAAAAATGGATAAAGAAGTTGTGGTACTTACGTACAACGCAATATCACTAAGCAATGAAATCTGTGTCATCAGGCCCTTAGCAGCATAATGAGTGGATGCAGGTACGATGATTCTAAGTGAAATAAGTCACAGAGAAAATTAGAAATCATAAGATATCACTAATACACGGAATGTAAACTTGGCTACACAGGAATTGAATTACAAAACAGAACAGGGACTCAAATGTAGAAAACAAACTTATGCTTGCTTAAGGGGAATGGTGAGTTGGGGTGCTGCATAAAACCAGAGATTGAAATTAGTACAGATACCGTTCCATAGGCCAAATATATAATAGACAAGAGCTACTCCTTGCTCAACGAAGTGGACTCAACACCCCATATTAAACACCTAAGAATATACCTGACTAGTAAGAATCTTAAAACCTGTGGATTTATATGTCTCCAAAAGTGAATCAAGCGTGTGTACAGCGACATAAAAGCAGCAGTGATAGGATTGGTGAGGTTCGGTGAGCAAATGCAGACCCTTTGAATTCATATTGCATGGTACCCATTCCATGGGTCTCAACTCTCCAGGTTTAAGGGATTCTTCCTTCAGCTAAAACATGCATGTGGAACCCAGAGTATGATCCACTGTGTGATCGGGAAACGTGTTCAAATGTGTCTCAGTTTTCGTCCCCTGGTACTCGGGTGCAATATTCCAGACGCTTTACTAACACTCTCCCCACTTGGAGAGTCAGTGCCTTTAACCTCCTGTTTGGCCCAGTTTGCAATTTCTGCGGAAAATGAACAGGAATAGGTAGAACAAATGAGAGACTAGCTGGAGGTGTCTGGACGGGCAAATTTAACTCTCATTTCCCACCAGGAAGAGGAATTAACCAAAGGCTCAGCGTGCCATGCCGGAACCACACTAGGGCCTGAAGCAATCCTGCGGTGTTGCGGCCAGCTCACAAGAAAGCGATTTGAAGAAAGGAGCTCAGGGGCCCTGTAATTCACAAACCTGCAGAGTTATAAATGACAGCTGTCGTCCAAAAATATATTGAAGTAAGGCTGCCAAGAGGACTTGAAAGCGGGGCAGAATTGCAGGAAACCGATTTCAGGAGGTAGACTGGAATTGCATGTAAAGCATAGGAAAAGAGGCAGAACGTCCACAATGATGCACTTGGCCAAAAAGGGCGTATGCGTTTTTTCCTGAACATATTCAGGAAAAAACGCATACGCCCTTTTTGGCCAACCAAGCAAGCTTGCAAGGAAATCTGCACTACAATGAAGTCTCACTGCCCAACGCTCAAAAAGGCCATCTGAAAAAAGTGTAAAATCCAGAAAGTCAGGACAGGCCATGGAGAACTGGGAGCCTTGTTATGCTGATGGGCGGGATGTAAATTGCAAACAGCCACTCTGGAGAAGTGTATGGTGTTTCCTGAAACATCTAAAAAACAAAGCAACAGAGCCTAGGGCACTTCCACTTATGGTCCTATAGCTTAGGGAAATTAAAATCAAAAAGACACAGCCACCCCAAAGTTTGGGACGGCTCTGTTTACAAGAACCTCGTTTACGGTACAAGTTCAATATCGCAGAAAGCGAAAAATGGATAAAGAAGTTGTGGTACTTACGTACAATGCAATATCACTCAGCAATGAAATCTATGTCATCAGGCCAGTAGCAGCATAATGAGTGGATTCAGGTACGATGATTCTAAGTGAAAGAAGTCACACAGAAAAAGAAACATCATAAGGTATCACTAATACACGGAATGTAAACTTGGCTACACAGGAACTGAATTACAAAACAGAATAGGGTCTCAAATGTAGAAAACCAACTTATGCTTGCTTAAGGGGAAAGGTGAGTTGGGGTGCTGCATAAAACCAGAGATTGAAATTAGCACAGATACCTTTCCATAAGCCAAATATGTAATAGACAAGAGCTAGTGCTTGCTCAACGAAGTGGACTCAACACCCCATATTAAACGCCTAAGAATATACCTGACTAATAAGAATCTTAAAACCTATGGATTTATATGTCTCCAAAAGAGAATCCAGCGTGTGTACAGCGACATAAAAGCAGCAGTGATAGGATTGGTGAGGTTCGGTGAGCTAATGCAGACCCTTTGAATTCACATTGCATGATACCCATTCCATGGTTCTCAACTCTCCAGGTTTAAGGGTTTCTTCCTTCAGCTAAAACATGCATGTGGAACCCAGAGTATAGTCCACCATGTGATCGGGAAACTTGTTCAAATGTGTCTCAGTTTTCGTCCCCTGGTACTCGGGTGCAACATTCCAGACGCTTTACTAACACTCTCCCCACTTGGAGAGTCAGTGCCTTTAACCTCCTGTTTGGCCCAGTTTGCAATTTCTGTGGAAAATGAACAGGAATAGGGAGAACCAATGAGAGAGTAGCTGGAGGTGTCTGGAGGGGCTAATTGAACTCTCATTTCCCAGCAGGAAGTGGAATTAACCAAAGGTTCAGCGTGCCAAGCCAGAACCACACTAGGGCCTCAAGCAATCCTTCGGTGTTGCAGCCATCTCACAAAAAAACGAGTTGAAGAAAGGAGCTCAGGGGCACTGTTATTCACACACCTGCAGAGTTATAAATGAGAGTTATCGTCCAAAAATATATTGAAGTAAGGCAGCCAAGAGGACTTGAAAGTTGGGCAGAATTGCAGGAAACCGATTTCAGGAGGTAGACTGGAATTGCATGTAAAGCATAGGAAAAGAGGCAGAACGTCCCCAATAATGCACTGGGCCAAAAAGGGCGTATGCATTTTTACGCATACGCCCTTTTTGGCCAACCAAGCAAGCTTGCAAAGGAAATCTGCACTACAATGAAGTCTCACTGCCCCATGGTCAAAAGGGCCATCTGAAAAAAGTGTATAATCCAGAAAGGCAGGACAGGCCATGGAGAACTGGGAGCCTTGTTATGCTGATGGGTGGGATGTAAATTGGCAAAAGCCACTCTGGAGAAGTGTATGACATTTCCTGAAACATCTAAAAAACAAAGCAACGGAGCCTAGGGCACTTCCGCTTATGGTCCTATAGCTTAGGGAAATTAAAATCAAAAAGACAAAGCAACCCCAAAGTTTGGGACGGCTCTGTTTACAAGACCCTCATTTACTGTACAAGTTCAATATCGCAGAAAGCGAGAAATGGATAAAGATGTTGAGGTACTTACGTACAATGCAATATCACTCAGCAATGAAATCTATGTCATCAGGCCCGTAGCAGCATAATGAGTGGATTCAGGTACGATGATTCTAAGTGAAATAAGTCACACAGAAAAAGAAACATCATAAGATATCACTAATACACGAAATGTAAACTTGGCTACACAGGAACTGAATTACAAAACAGAACAGGGTCTCAAATGTAGAAAACCAACTTATGCTTGCTTAATGGGAAAGGTGAGTTGGGGTGCTGCATAAAACCAGAGATTGAAATTAGCACAGATACCGTTCCATAAGCCAAATGTGTAATCGACAAGAGCTACTGCTTGCTCAACGAAGTGGACTCAACACCCCATATTAAACACCTAAGAATATACCTGACTAGTAAGAATCTTAAAACCTATGGATTTATATGTCTCTGAAAGAGAATCAAGATTGTGTACAGCGGCATAAACGCAGCAGTTATCGGATTGGTGAGGTTCGGTGAGCAAATGCAGACCCTTTGAAGTCATATTGCATGGTACCCATTCCATGGGTCTCAACTCTCCAGGTTTAAGGTATTCTTCCTTCAGCTAAAACATGCATGTGGAACCCAGAGTATGATCCACCGTGTGATCGGGAAACGTGTTCAAATGTATCTCTGTTTTCGTCCCCTGGTACTCGGGTACAACATTCCAGACCCTTTACTAACACGCTCCCCACTTGGAGAGTCAGTGCCTTTAACCTCCTGTTTGGCCCAGTTTGCAATTTCTGCCGAAAATGAACAGGAATAGGGAGAACCAATGGGAGACTAGCTGGAGGTGTCTGGACGGGCAAATTTAACTCTCATTTCCCACCAGGAAGAGGAATTAACCAAAGGCTCAGCGAGCGATGCTGGAACCACACTAGGGCCTGAAGCAATCCTGCGGTGTTGCGGCCAGCTCACAAGAAAGCGAGTTGAAGAAAGGAGTTCAGGGGCCCTGTAATTCACAAACCTGCAGAGTTATAAATGACAGCTATCGTCCAAAAATATAATGAAGTAAGGCTGCCAAGAGGACTTGAAAGCGGGGCAGAATTGCAGGGAAACGATTTCAGGAGGTAGACTGGAATTGCATGTAAAGCATAGGAAAAGAGGCAGAACGTCCACAATGATGCACTTGGCCAAAATGGGCGTATGCGTTTTTTCCTGAACATATTCAGGAAAAAAAGCATACGCCCTTTTTTGCCAACCAAGCAAGCTTGCAAAGGAAATCTGCACTACAATGAAGTCTCACTGCCCCCCGGTCAAAAGGGCCATCTGAAAAAAGTGTAAAATCCAGAAAGGCAGGACAGGCCATGGAGAACTGGGAGCCTTCTTATGCTGATGGGCGGGATGTAAATTGCCAACAGCCACTCTGGAAAAGTGTATGGTGTTTCCTGAAATATCTAAAAAACAGAGCAACAGAGCCTAGGACACTTCCACTTATGGTCCTATAGCTTAGGGAAATTAAAATCTAAAAGACACAGCCACCCCAAAGTTTGGGACGGCTCTGTATACAAGAACCTCGTTTACGGTACAAGTTCAATATCGCAGAAAGCGAAAAATGGATAAAGAAATTGTGGTACTTACTTACAATGCAATATCACTCAGCAATGAAATCTATTTCATCAGGCCAGTAGCAGCATAATGAGTGGATTCAGGTACGATGATTCTATGTGAAATAAGTCACAGAGAAAAAGAAACATCATAAGTTATCACTAATATATGGAATGCAAACTTGTCTACACAGGAACTGAATTACAAAACACAACAGGGTCTCAAATGTAGAAAACCAAATTATGCTTTCTTAAGGGGAATGGTGAGTTGGGGTGCTGCATAAAACCAGAGATAGAAATTAGCACAGATACCGTTCCATAAGCCAAATATGTAATAGACAAGAGCTACTCCTTGCTCAACGAAGTGGACTCAACACCCCATATTAAACGCCTAAGAATATACCTGACTAGTAAGAATCTTAAAACCTATGGATTTATATGTCTCCGAAAGAGAATCAAGCGTGTGTACAGCGGCATAAACGCAGCAGTGATCGGATTGGTGAGGATCGGTGAGCAAATGCAGACCGTTTGAAGTCATATTGCATGGTACCCATTCCATGGGTCTCAACTCTCCAGGTTTAAGGGATTCTTCCTTCAGCTAAAACATGCATGTGGAACCCAGAGTATGATCCACCGTGTGATCGGGGAACGTGTTCAAATGTGTCTCAGTTTTCGTCCCCTGGTACTCGGGTGCAACATTCCAGATGCTTTACTAACACTTTCCCCACTTGGAGAGTCAGTGCCTTTAACCTCCTGTTTGGCCCAGTTTGCAATTTCTGTGGAAAATGAACAGGAATAGGGAGAACCAATGAGAGACTAGCTGGAGGTTTCTGGACGGGCAAATTTAACTCTCATTTCCCACCAGGAAGAGGAATTAACCAAAGGCTCAGCGTGCCATGCCAGAACCACACTAGGGCCTGAAGCAATCCTGCGGTGTTGCGGCCAGCTCACAAGAAAGCGAGTTGAACAAAGGAGCTCAGGGGCCCTGTAATTCACAAACCTGCAGAGTTATAAATGACAGCTATGGTCCAAAAATATATTGAAGTAAGGCTGCCAAGAGGACTTGAAAGCGGGGCAGAATTGCAGGAAACCGATTTCAGGAGGTAGACTGGAATTGCATGTAAAGCATAGGAAAAGAGGCAGAACGTCCACAATGATGCACTTGGCCAAAAAGGGCGTATGCGTTTTTTCCTGAATATATTCAGGAAAAAACGCATACGCCCTTTTTGGCCAACCAAGCAAGCTTGCAAGGAAATCTGCACTACAATGAAGTCTCACTGCCCAACGCTCAAAAAGGCCATCTGAAAAAAGTGTAAAATCCAGAAAGGCAGGACAGGCCATGGAGAACTGGGAGCCTTGTTATGCTGATGGGCGGGATGTAAATTGCCAACAGCCACTCTGGAGAAGTGTATGGTGTTTCCTGAAACATCTAAAAAACAAAGCAACAGAGCCTAGGGCACTTCCACTTATGGTCCTATAGCTTAGGGAAATTAAAATGAAAAAGACACAGCAACCCCAAAGTTTGGGACGGCTCTGTTTACAAGAACCTCATTTACGGTACAAGTTCAATATCGCAGAAAGCGAAAAATGGATAAAGAAGTTGTGGTACTTACGTACAATGCAATATCACTCAGCAATGAAATCTATGTCATCAGGCCAGTAGCAGCATAATGAGTGGATTCAGGTACGATGATTCTAAGTGAAATAAGTCACACAGAAAAAGAAACATCATAAGATATCACTAATACACGGAATGTAATCTTGGCTATACAGGAACTGAATTACAAAAAAGAATAGGGTCTCAAATGTAGAAAATCAACTTATGCTTGCTTAAGGGGAATGGTGAGTTGGGGTGCTGCATAAAACCAGAGATTGAAATTAACACAGATACCTTTCCATAAGCCAAATATATAATAGACAAGAGCTACTGCTTGCTCAACGAAGTGGACTCAACACCCCATATTAAACGCCTAAGAATATACCTGACTAGTAAGAATCTTAAAACCTATGGATTTATATGTCTCTGAAAGAGAATCAAGCGTGTGTACAGAGGCATAAACGCAGCAGTGATCGGATTGGTGAGGCTCGGTGAGCAAATGCAAACCCTTTGAAGTCATATTGCATGGTACCCATTCCATGGGTCTCAACTCTCCAGGTTTAAGGGATTCTTCCTTCAGCTAAAACATGCATGTGGAACCCAGAGTATGATCCACCGTGTGATCGGGAAACGTGTTCAAATGTGTCTCAGTTTTCGTCCCCTGGTACTCGGGTGCAACATTCCAGACGCTTTACTAACACTCTCCCCACTTGGAGAGTCAGTGCCTTTAACCTCCTGTTTGACCCAGTTTGCAATTTCTGCGGAAAATGAACAGGAATAGGGAGAACCAATGAGAGACTAGCTGGAGGTGTCTGGACGGGCAAATTTAACTCTCATTTCCCACCAGGAAGAGGAATTCACCAAAGGCTCAGCGTGCCATGCCGGAACCACACTAGGGCCTGGAGCAATCCTGCGGTATTGCGGCCAGCTCACAAGAAAGTGAATTGAAGAAAGGAGCTCAGGGGCACTGTAATTCAGAAACCTGCAGAGTTATAAATGACAGCTATTGTCCAAAAATATATTGAAGTAAGGCTGCCAAGAGGACTTGAAAGCGGGGCAGAATTGCAGGAACCCGATTTCAGGAGGTAGACTGGAATTGCATGTAAAGAATAGGAAAAGAGGCAGAACGTCCACAATGATGCACTTGGCCAAAAAGGACGTATGGGTTTTTTCCTGAATATATTCAGGAAAAAACGCATACGCACTTTTCGGCCAACCAAGCAAGCTTACAAAGGAAATCTGCACTACAATGATGTCTCACTGCCCCCCGGTCAAAAGGGCCATCTGAAAAAAGTGTAAAATCCAGAAAGGCAGGACAGGCCATGGAGAACTGGGAGCCTTGTTATGCTGATGGGGTTATGTAAATAGCCAACAGACACTCTGGAGAAGTGTATGGTGTTTCCTGAAACATCTAAAAAACAAAGCAACGGAGCCTACGGCACTTCCACTTATGGTCCTATAGCTTAGGGAAATTAAAATCAAAAAGACACAGCCACCCCAAAGTTTGGGACAACTCTGTTTACAAGAACCTCGTTTACGGTACAAGTTCAATATCACAGAAAGCGAAAAATGGATAAAAAAGTTGTGGTAGTTCCGTACAATGCAATATCACTCAGCAATGAAATCTATGTCATCAGGCCCGTAGCAGCATAATGAGTGGATTCAGGTACGATGATTCTAAGTGAAATAAGTCACACAGAAAGAGAAACATCATACGATATCACTAATACACGGAATGTAAACTCGGCTACAGAGGAACTGAAATACAAAACAGAACAGGGTCTCATATGTAGAAAAACAACTTATGCTTGCTTAAGGGGAAAGGTGAGTTGGGGTGCTGCATAAAACACGAGATTGAAATTAGCACAGATACCATTCCATAAGCCAAGTATGTAATAGACAAGAGCTACTCCTTGCTCAACGAAGTGGACTCAACACCCCATATTAAACGCCTAAGAATATAACTGAATAGTAAGAATCTTAAAACCTATGGATTTATATGTCTCCGAAAGAGAATAAAGCATGTGTACAGTGGCATAAACGCAGCCGTGATAGGATTGGTGAGGTTCGGTGAGCAAATGCAGACCCTTTGAAGTCATATTGCATGGTACCCATTCCATGGGTCTCAACTCTCCAGGTTTAAGGGATTCTTCCTTCAGCTAAAACATGCATGTGGAACCCAGAGTATGATCCACCATGTGATCGGGAAACGTGTTTAAATGTGTCTCAGTTTTCGTCCCCTGGTACTCGGGTGCAACATTCCAGACACTTTACTAACACGCTCCCCACTTGGAGAGTCAGTGCCTTTAACCTCCTGTTTGGCCCAGTTTGCAATTTCTGCGGAAAATGAACAGGAATAGGGAGAACCAATGGGAGACTAGCTGGAGTTGTCTGGACGGGCAAATTTAACTCTCTTTTCCCACCAGGAAGAGAAATTAACCAAAGGCTCATCGTGCGAGGCCGAAACCACACTAGTGCCTGAAGCAATCCTGCGGTGTTGCGGCCAGCTCACAAGAAAGCGAGTTGAAGAAAGGAGCTCAGGGGCACTGTAATTCACAAACCTGCAGAGTTATAAATGGCAGCTATCATCCAAAAATATATTCAAGTAAGGCAGCCAAGAGGATTTGAAAGTGGGGCAGAATTGCAGGAAACCGATTTCAGGAGGTAGACTGGAATTGCATGTAAAGCATAGGAAAAGAGGCAGAACGTCCACAATGATGCACTTGGCCAAAAAGGACGTATGCGTTTTTTCCTGAATATATTCAGGAAAAAACGCATACGCCCTTTTTGGCCAACCAAGCAAGCTTGCAAGGAAATCTGCACTACAATGAAGTCTCACTGCCCAACGCTCAAAAAGGCCATCTGAAAAAAGTGTAAAATCCAGAAAGGCAGGACAGGCCATGGAGAACTGGCAGCCTTGTTATGCTGATGGGCGGGATGTAAATAGCCAACAGCCACTCTGGAGAAGTGTATGGTGTTTCCTGAAACATCTAAAAAACAAAGCAACAGAGCCTAGGGCACTTCCACTTATGGTCCTATAGCTTAGGGAAATTAAAATGAAAAAGACACAGCAACCCCAAAGTTTGGGACGGCTCTGTTTACGAGAACCTCATTTACGGTACAAGTTCAATATCGCAGAAAGCGAAAAATGGATAAAGAAGTTGTGGTACTTACGTACAACGCAATATCACTAAGCAATGAAATCTGTGTCATCAGGCCCTTAGCAGCATAATGAGTGGATGCAGGTACGATGATTCTAAGTGAAATAAGTCACAGAGAAAATTAGAAATCATAAGATATCACTAATACACGGAATGTAAACTTGGCTACACAGGAATTGAATTACAAAACAGAACAGGGACTCAAATGTAGAAAACAAACTTATGCTTGCTTAAGGGGAATGGTGAGTTGGGGTGCTGCATAAAACCAGAGATTGAAATTAGTACAGATACCGTTCCATAGGCCAAATATATAATAGACAAGAGCTACTCCTTGCTCAACGAAGTGGACTCAACACCCCATATTAAACACCTAAGAATATACCTGACTAGTAAGAATCTTAAAACCTGTGGATTTATATGTCTCCAAAAGTGAATCAAGCGTGTGTACAGCGACATAAAAGCAGCAGTGATAGGATTGGTGAGGTTCGGTGAGCAAATGCAGACCCTTTGAATTCATATTGCATGGTACCCATTCCATGGGTCTCAACTCTCCAGGTTTAAGGGATTCTTCCTTCAGCTAAAACATGCATGTGGAACCCAGAGTATGATCCACCGTGTGATCGGGGAACGTGTTCAAATGTGTCTCAGTTTCCGTCCCCTGGTACTCGGGTGCAACATTCCAGATGCTTTACTAACACTTTCCCCACTTGGAGAGTCAGTGCCTTTAACCTCCTGTTTGGCCCAGTTTGCAATTTCTGTGGAAAATGAACAGGAATAGGGAGAACCAATGAGAGACTAGCTGGAGGTTTCTGGACGGGCAAATTTAACTCTCATTTCCCACCAGGAATAGGAATTAACCAAAGGCTCAGCGTGCCATGCCAGAACCACACTAGGGCCTGAAGCAATCCTGCGGTGTTGCGGCCAGCTCACAAGAAAGCGAGTTGAACAAAGGAGCTCAGGGGCCCTGTAATTCACAAACCTGCAGAGTTATAAATGACAGCTATGGTCCAAAAATATATTGAAGTAAGGCTGCCAAGAGGACTTGAAATCAGGGCAGAATTGCAGGAAACCGATTTCAGGAGGTAGACTGGAATTGCATGTAAAGCATAGGAAAAGAGGCAGAACGTCCACAATGATGCACTTGGCCAAAAAGGGCGTATGCGTTTTTTCCTGAATATATTCAGGAAAAAACGCATACGCCCTTTTTGGCCAACCAAGCAAGCTTGCAAGGAAATCTGCACTACAATGAAGTCTCACTGCCCAACGCTCAAAAAGGCCATCTGAAAAAAGTGTAAAATCCAGAAAGGCAGGACAGGCCATGGAGAACTGGGAGCCTTGTTATGCTGATGGGCGGGATGTAAATTGCCAACAGCCACTCTGGAGAAGTGTATGGTGTTTCCTGAAACATCTAAAAAACAAAGCAACAGAGCCTAGGGCACTTCCACTTATGGTCCTATAGCTTAGGGAAATTAAAATGAAAAAGACACAGCAACCCCAAAGTTTGGGACGGCTCTGTTTACAAGAACCTCATTTACGGTACAAGTTCAATATCGCAGAAAGCGAAAAATGGATAAAGAAGTTGTGGTACTTACGTACAATGCAATATCACTCAGCAATGAAATCTATGTCATCAGGCCAGTAGCAGCATAATGAGTGGATTCAGGTACGATGATTCTAAGTGAAATAAGTCACACAGAAAAAGAAACATCATAAGATATCACTAATACACGGAATGTAATCTTGGCTATACAGGAACTGAATTACAAAAAAGAATAGGGTCTCAAATGTAGAAAATCAACTTATGCTTGCTTAAGGGGAATGGTGAGTTGGGGTGCTGCATAAAACCAGAGATTGAAATTAACACAGATACCTTTCCATAAGCCAAATATATAATAGACAAGAGCTACTGCTTGCTCAACGAAGTGGACTCAACACCCCATATTAAACGCCTAAGAATATACCTGACTAGTAAGAATCTTAAAACCTATGGATTTATATGTCTCTGAAAGAGAATCAAGCGTGTGTACAGAGGCATAAACGCAGCAGTGATCGGATTGGTGAGGCTCGGTGAGCAAATGCAAACCCTTTGAAGTCATATTGCATGGTACCCATTCCATGGGTCTCAACTCTCCAGGTTTAAGGGATTCTTCCTTCAGCTAAAACATGCATGTGGAACCCAGAGTATGATCCACCGTGTGATCGGGAAACGTGTTCAAATGTGTCTCAGTTTTCGTCCCCTGGTACTCGGGTGCAACATTCCAGACGCTTTACTAACACTCTCCCCACTTGGAGAGTCAGTGCCTTTAACCTCCTGTTTGACCCAGTTTGCAATTTCTGCGGAAAATGAACAGGAATAGGGAGAACCAATGAGAGACTAGCTGGAGGTGTCTGGACGGGCAAATTTAACTCTCATTTCCCACCAGGAAGAGGAATTCACCAAAGGCTCAGCGTGCCATGCCGGAACCACACTAGGGCCTGGAGCAATCCTGCGGTATTGCGGCCAGCTCACAAGAAAGTGAATTGAAGAAAGGAGCTCAGGGGCACTGTAATTCAGAAACCTGCAGAGTTATAAATGACAGCTATTGTCCAAAAATATATTGAAGTAAGGCTGCCAAGAGGACTTGAAAGCGGGGCAGAATTGCAGGAACCCGATTTCAGGAGGTAGACTGGAATTGCATGTAAAGAATAGGAAAAGAGGCAGAACGTCCACAATGATGCACTTGGCCAAAAAGGACGTATGGGTTTTTTCCTGAATATATTCAGGAAAAAACGCATACGCACTTTTCGGCCAACCAAGCAAGCTTACAAAGGAAATCTGCACTACAATGATGTCTCACTGCCCCCCGGTCAAAAGGGCCATCTGAAAAAAGTGTAAAATCCAGAAAGGCAGGACAGGCCATGGAGAACTGGGAGCCTTGTTATGCTGATGGGGTTATGTAAATAGCCAACAGACACTCTGGAGAAGTGTATGGTGTTTCCTGAAACATCTAAAAAACAAAGCAACGGAGCCTACGGCACTTCCACTTATGGTCCTATAGCTTAGGGAAATTAAAATCAAAAAGACACAGCCACCCCAAAGTTTGGGACAACTCTGTTTACAAGAACCTCGTTTACGGTACAAGTTCAATATCACAGAAAGCGAAAAATGGATAAAAAAGTTGTGGTAGTTCCGTACAATGCAATATCACTCAGCAATGAAATCTATGTCATCAGGCCCGTAGCAGCATAATGAGTGGATTCAGGTACGATGATTCTAAGTGAAATAAGTCACACAGAAAGAGAAACATCATACGATATCACTAATACACGGAATGTAAACTCGGCTACAGAGGAACTGAAATACAAAACAGAACAGGGTCTCATATGTAGAAAAACAACTTATGCTTGCTTAAGGGGAAAGGTGAGTTGGGGTGCTGCATAAAACACGAGATTGAAATTAGCACAGATACCATTCCATAAGCCAAGTATGTAATAGACAAGAGCTACTCCTTGCTCAACGAAGTGGACTCAACACCCCATATTAAACGCCTAAGAATATAACTGAATAGTAAGAATCTTAAAACCTATGGATTTATATGTCTCCGAAAGAGAATAAAGCATGTGTACAGTGGCATAAACGCAGCCGTGATAGGATTGGTGAGGTTCGGTGAGCAAATGCAGACCCTTTGAAGTCATATTGCATGGTACCCATTCCATGGGTCTCAACTCTCCAGGTTTAAGGGATTCTTCCTTCAGCTAAAACATGCATGTGGAACCCAGAGTATGATCCACCATGTGATCGGGAAACGTGTTTAAATGTGTCTCAGTTTTCGTCCCCTGGTACTCGGGTGCAACATTCCAGACACTTTACTAACACGCTCCCCACTTGGAGAGTCAGTGCCTTTAACCTCCTGTTTGGCCCAGTTTGCAATTTCTGCGGAAAATGAACAGGAATAGGGAGAACCAATGGGAGACTAGCTGGAGTTGTCTGGACGGGCAAATTTAACTCTCTTTTCCCACCAGGAAGAGAAATTAACCAAAGGCTCATCGTGCGAGGCCGAAACCACACTAGTGCCTGAAGCAATCCTGCGGTGTTGCGGCCAGCTCACAAGAAAGCGAGTTGAAGAAAGGAGCTCAGGGGCACTGTAATTCACAAACCTGCAGAGTTATAAATGGCAGCTATCATCCAAAAATATATTCAAGTAAGGCAGCCAAGAGGATTTGAAAGTGGGGCAGAATTGCAGGAAACCGATTTCAGGAGGTAGACTGGAATTGCATGTAAAGCATAGGAAAAGAGGCAGAACGTCCACAATGATGCACTTGGCCAAAAAGGACGTATGCGTTTTTTCCTGAATATATTCAGGAAAAAACGCATACGCCCTTTTTGGCCAACCAAGCAAGCTTGCAAGGAAATCTGCACTACAATGAAGTCTCACTGCCCAACGCTCAAAAAGGCCATCTGAAAAAAGTGTAAAATCCAGAAAGGCAGGACAGGCCATGGAGAACTGGCAGCCTTGTTATGCTGATGGGCGGGATGTAAATAGCCAACAGCCACTCTGGAGAAGTGTATGGTGTTTCCTGAAACATCTAAAAAACAAAGCAACAGAGCCTAGGGCACTTCCACTTATGGTCCTATAGCTTAGGGAAATTAAAATGAAAAAGACACAGCAACCCCAAAGTTTGGGACGGCTCTGTTTACAAGAACCTCATTTACGGTACAAGTTCAATATCGCAGAAAGCGAAAAATGGATAAAGAAGTTGTGGTACTTACGTACAACGCAATATCACTAAGCAATGAAATCTGTGTCATCAGGCCCTTAGCAGCATAATGAGTGGATGCAGGTACGATGATTCTAAGTGAAATAAGTCACAGAGAAAATTAGAAATCATAAGATATCACTAATACACGGAATGTAAACTTGGCTACACAGGAATTGAATTACAAAACAGAACAGGGACTCAAATGTAGAAAACAAACTTATGCTTGCTTAAGGGGAATGGTGAGTTGGGGTGCTGCATAAAACCAGAGATTGAAATTAGTACAGATACCGTTCCATAGGCCAAATATATAATAGACAAGAGCTACTCCTTGCTCAACGAAGTGGACTCAACACCCCATATTAAACACCTAAGAATATACCTGACTAGTAAGAATCTTAAAACCTGTGGATTTATATGTCTCCAAAAGTGAATCAAGCGTGTGTACAGCGACATAAAAGCAGCAGTGATAGGATTGGTGAGGTTCGGTGAGCAAATGCAGACCCTTTGAATTCATATTGCATGGTACCCATTCCATGGGTCTCAACTCTCCAGGTTTAAGGGATTCTTCCTTCAGCTAAAACATGCATGTGGAACCCAGAGTATGATCCACTGTGTGATCGGGAAACGTGTTCAAATGTGTCTCAGTTTTCGTCCCCTGGTACTCGGGTGCAATATTCCAGACGCTTTACTAACACTCTCCCCACTTGGAGAGTCAGTGCCTTTAACCTCCTGTTTGGCCCAGTTTGCAATTTCTGCGGAAAATGAACAGGAATAGGTAGAACAAATGAGAGACTAGCTGGAGGTGTCTGGACGGGCAAATTTAACTCTCATTTCCCACCAGGAAGAGGAATTAACCAAAGGCTCAGCGTGCCATGCCGGAACCACACTAGGGCCTGAAGCAATCCTGCGGTGTTGCGGCCAGCTCACAAGAAAGCGATTTGAAGAAAGGAGCTCAGGGGCCCTGTAATTCACAAACCTGCAGAGTTATAAATGACAGCTGTCGTCCAAAAATATATTGAAGTAAGGCTGCCAAGAGGACTTGAAAGCGGGGCAGAATTGCAGGAAACCGATTTCAGGAGGTAGACTGGAATTGCATGTAAAGCATAGGAAAAGAGGCAGAACGTCCACAATGATGCACTTGGCCAAAAAGGGCGTATGCGTTTTTTCCTGAACATATTCAGGAAAAAACGAATACGCCCTTTTTGGCCAACCAAGCAAGCTTGCAAGGAAATCTGCACTACAATGAAGTCTCACTGCCCAATGCTCAAAAAGGCCATCTGAAAAAAGTGTAAAATCCAGAAAGTCAGGACAGGCCATGGAGAACTGGGAGCCTTGTTATGCTGATGGGCGGGATGTAAATTGCAAACAGCCACTCTGGAGAAGTGTGTGGTGTTTCCTGAAACATCTAAAAAACAAAGCAACAGAGCCTAGGGCACTTCCACTTATGGTCCTATAGCTTAGGGAAATTAAAATCAAAAAGACACAGCCACCCCAAAGTTTGGGACGGCTCTGTTTACAAGAACCTCGTTTACGGTACAAGTTCAATATCGCAGAAAGCGAAAAATGGATAAAGAAGTTGTGGTACTTACGTACAATGCAATATCACTCAGCAATGAAATCTATGTCATCAGGCCAGTAGCAGCATAATGAGTGGATTCAGGTACGATGATTCTAAGTGAAAGAAGTCACACAGAAAAAGAAACATCATAAGGTATCACTAATACACGGAATGTAAACTTGGCTACACAGGAACTGAATTACAAAACAGAATAGGGTCTCAAATGTAGAAAACCAACTTATGCTTGCTTAAGGGGAAAGGTGAGTTGGGGTGCTGCATAAAACCAGAGATTGAAATTAGCACAGATACCTTTCCATAAGCCAAATATGTAATAGACAAGAGCTAGTGCTTGCTCAACGAAGTGGACTCAACACCCCATATTAAACGCCTAAGAATATACCTGACTAGTAAGAATCTTAAAACCTATGGATTTATATGTCTCCAAAAGAGAATCCAGCGTGTGTACAGCGACATAAAAGCAGCAGTGATAGGATTGGTGAGGTTCGGTGAGCTAATGCAGACCCTTTGAATTCACATTGCATGATACCCATTCCATGGTTCTCAACTCTCCAGGTTTAAGGGTTTCTTCCTTCAGCTAAAACATGCATGTGGAACCCAGAGTATAGTCCACCATGTGATCGGGAAACTTGTTCAAATGTGTCTCAGTTTTCGTCCCCTGGTACTCGGGTGCAACATTCCAGACGCTTTACTAACACTCTCCCCACTTGGAGAGTCAGTGCCTTTAACCTCCTGTTTGGCCCAGTTTGCAATTTCTGTGGAAAATGAACAGGAATAGGGAGAACCAATGAGAGAGTAGCTGGAGGTGTCTGGAGGGGCTAATTGAACTCTCATTTCCCAGCAGGAAGTGGAATTAACCAAAGGTTCAGCGTGCCATGCCAGAACCACACTAGGGCCTCAAGCAATCCTTCGGTGTTGCAGCCATCTCACAAAAAAACGAGTTGAAGAAAGGAGCTCAGGGGCACTGTTATTCACACACCTGCAGAGTTATAAATGAGAGTTATCGTCCAAAAATATATTGAAGTAAGGCAGCCAAGAGGACTTGAAAGTTGGGCAGAATTGCAGGAAACCGATTTCAGGAGGTAGACTGGAATTGCATGTAAAGCATAGGAAAAGAGGCAGAACGTCCCCAATAATGCACTGGGCCAAAAAGGGCGTATGCATTTTTACGCATACGCCCTTTTTGGCCAACCAAGCAAGCTTGCAAAGGAAATCTGCACTACAATGAAGTCTCACTGCCCCCTGGTCAAAAGGGCCATCTGAAAAAAGTGTATAATCCAGAAAGGCAGGACAGGCCATGGAGAACTGGGAGCCTTGTTATGCTGATGGGTGGGATGTAAATTGGCAAAAGCCACTCTGGAGAAGTGTATGACATTTCCTGAAACATCTAAAAAACAAAGCAACGGAGCCTAGGGCACTTCCGCTTATGGTCCTATAGCTTAGGGAAATTAAAATCAAAAAGATAAAGCAACCCCAAAGTTTGGGACGGCTCTGTTTACAAGACCCTCATTTACTGTACAAGTTCAATATCGCAGAAAGCGAGAAATGGATAAAGATGTTGAGGTACTTACGTACAATGCAATATCACTCAGCAATGAAATCTATGTCATCAGGCCCGTAGCAGCATAATGAGTGGATTCAGGTACGATGATTCTAAGTGAAATAAGTCACACAGAAAAAGAAACATCATAAGATATCACTAATACACGAAATGTAAACTTGGCTACACAGGAACTGAATTACAAAACAGAACAGGGTCTCAAATGTAGAAAACCAACTTATGCTTGCTTAATGGGAAAGGTGAGTTGGGGTGCTGCATAAAACCAGAGATTGAAATTAGCACAGATACCGTTCCATAAGCCAAATGTGTAATCGACAAGAGCTACTGCTTGCTCAACGAAGTGGACTCAACACCCCATATTAAACACCTAAGAATATACCTGACTAGTAAGAATCTTAAAACCTATGGATTTATATGTCTCTGAAAGAGAATCAAGATTGTGTACAGCGGCATAAACGCAGCAGTTATCGGATTGGTGAGGTTCGGTGAGCAAATGCAGACCCTTTGAAGTCATATTGCATGGTACCCATTCCATGGGTCTCAACTCTCCAGGTTTAAGGTATTCTTCCTTCAGCTAAAACATGCATGTGGAACCCAGAGTATGATCCACCGTGTGATCGGGAAACGTGTTCAAATGTATCTCTGTTTTCGTCCCCTGGTACTCGGGTGCAACATTCCAGACCCTTTACTAACACGCTCCCCACTTGGAGAGTCAGTGCCTTTAACCTCCTGTTTGGCCCAGTTTGCAATTTCTGCCGAAAATGAACAGGAATAGGGAGAACCAATGGGAGACTAGCTGGAGGTGTCTGGACGGGCAAATTTAACTCTCATTTCCCACCAGGAAGAGGAATTAACCAAAGGCTCAGCGAGCGATGCTGGAACCACACTAGGGCCTGAAGCAATCCTGCGGTGTTGCGGCCAGCTCACAAGAAAGCGAGTTGAAGAAAGGAGTTCAGGGGCCCTGTAATTCACAAACCTGCAGAGTTATAAATGACAGCTATCGTCCAAAAATATAATGAAGTAAGGCTGCCAAGAGGACTTGAAAGCGGGGCAGAATTGCAGGGAAACGATTTCAGGAGGTAGACTGGAATTGCATGTAAAGCATAGGAAAAGAGGCAGAACGTCCACAATGATGCACTTGGCCAAAATGGGCGTATGCGTTTTTTCCTGAACATATTCAGGAAAAAAAGCATACGCCCTTTTTTGCCAACCAAGCAAGCTTGCAAAGGAAATCTGCACTACAATGAAGTCTCACTGCCCCCCGGTCAAAAGGGCCATCTGAAAAAAGTGTAAAATCCAGAAAGGCAGGACAGGCCATGGAGAACTGGGAGCCTTCTTATGCTGATGGGCGGGATGTAAATTGCCAACAGCCACTCTGGAAAAGTGTATGGTGTTTCCTGAAATATCTAAAAAACAGAGCAACAGAGCCTAGGACACTTCCACTTATGGTCCTATAGCTTAGGGAAATTAAAATCTAAAAGACACAGCCACCCCAAAGTTTGGGACGGCTCTGTATACAAGAACCTCGTTTACGGTACAAGTTCAATATCGCAGAAAGCGAAAAATGGATAAAGAAATTGTGGTACTTACTTACAATGCAATATCACTCAGCAATGAAATCTATTTCATCAGGCCAGTAGCAGCATAATGAGTGGATTCAGGTACGATGATTCTATGTGAAATAAGTCACAGAGAAAAAGAAACATCATAAGTTATCACTAATATATGGAATGCAAACTTGTCTACACAGGAACTGAATTACAAAACACAACAGGGTCTCAAATGTAGAAAACCAAATTATGCTTTCTTAAGGGGAATGGTGAGTTGGGGTGCTGCATAAAACCAGAGATAGAAATTAGCACAGATACCGTTCCATAAGCCAAATATGTAATAGACAAGAGCTACTCCTTGCTCAACGAAGTGGACTCAACACCCCATATTAAACGCCTAAGAATATACCTGACTAGTAAGAATCTTAAAACCTATGGATTTATATGTCTCCGAAAGAGAATCAAGCGTGTGTACAGCGGCATAAACGCAGCAGTGATCGGATTGGTGAGGATCGGTGAGCAAATGCAGACCGTTTGAAGTCATATTGCATGGTACCCATTCCATGGGTCTCAACTCTCCAGGTTTAAGGGATTCTTCCTTCAGCTAAAACATGCATGTGGAACCCAGAGTATGATCCACCGTGTGATCGGGGAACGTGTTCAAATGTGTCTCAGTTTTCGTCCCCTGGTACTCGGGTGCAACATTCCAGATGCTTTACTAACACTTTCCCCACTTGGAGAGTCAGTGCCTTTAACCTCCTGTTTGGCCCAGTTTGCAATTTCTGTGGAAAATGAACAGGAATAGGGAGAACCAATGAGAGACTAGCTGGAGGTGTCTGGACGGGCAAATTTAACTCTCATTTCCCACCAGGAAGAGGAATTCACCAAAGGCTCAGCGTGCCATGCCGGAACCACACTAGGGCCTGGAGCAATCCTGCGGTATTGCGGCTAGCTCACAAGAAAGTGAATTGAAGAAAGGAGCTCAGGGGCACTGTAATTCAGAAACCTGCAGAGTTATAAATGACAGCTATTGTCCAAAAATATATTGAAGTAAGGCTGCCAAGAGGACTTGAAAGCGGGGCAGAATTGCAGGAACCCGATTTCAGGAGGTAGACTGGAATTGCATGTAAAGAATAGGAAAAGAGGCAGAACGTCCACAATGATGCACTTGGCCAAAAAGGACGTATGGGTTTTTTCCTGAATATATTCAGGAAAAAACGCATACGCACTTTTCGGCCAACCAAGCAAGCTTACAAAGGAAATCTGCACTACAATGATGTCTCACTGCCCCCCGGTCAAAAGGGCCATCTGAAAAAAGTGTAAAATCCAGAAAGGCAGGACAGGCCATGGAGAACTGGGAGCCTTGTTATGCTGATGGGGTTATGTAAATAGCCAACAGACACTCTGGAGAAGTGTATGGTGTTTCCTGAAACATCTAAAAAACAAAGCAACGGAGCCTACGGCACTTCCACTTATGGTCCTATAGCTTAGGGAAATTAAAATCAAAAAGACACAGCCACCCCAAAGTTTGGGACAACTCTGTTTACAAGAACCTCGTTTACGGTACAAGTTCAATATCACAGAAAGCGAAAAATGGATAAAAAAGTTGTGGTAGTTCCGTACAATGCAATATCACTCAGCAATGAAATCTATGTCATCAGGCCCGTAGCAGCATAATGAGTGGATTCAGGTACGATGATTCTAAGTGAAATAAGTCACACAGAAAGAGAAACATCATACGATATCACTAATACACGGAATGTAAACTCGGCTACAGAGGAACTGAAATACAAAACAGAACAGGGTCTCATATGTAGAAAAACAACTTATGCTTGCTTAAGGGGAAAGGTGAGTTGGGGTGCTGCATAAAACACGAGATTGAAATTAGCACAGATACCATTCCATAAGCCAAGTATGTAATAGACAAGAGCTACTCCTTGCTCAACGAAGTGGACTCAACACCCCATATTAAACGCCTAAGAATATAACTGAATAGTAAGAATCTTAAAACCTATGGATTTATATGTCTCCGAAAGAGAATAAAGCATGTGTACAGTGGCATAAACGCAGCCGTGATAGGATTGGTGAGGTTCGGTGAGCAAATGCAGACCCTTTGAAGTCATATTGCATGGTACCCATTCCATGGGTCTCAACTCTCCAGGTTTAAGGGATTCTTCCTTCAGCTAAAACATGCATGTGGAACCCAGAGTATGATCCACCATGTGATCGGGAAACGTGTTTAAATGTGTCTCAGTTTTCGTCCCCTGGTACTCGGGTGCAACATTCCAGACACTTTACTAACACGCTCCCCACTTGGAGAGTCAGTGCCTTTAACCTCCTGTTTGGCCCAGTTTGCAATTTCTGCGGAAAATGAACAGGAATAGGGAGAACCAATGGGAGACTAGCTGGAGTTGTCTGGACGGGCAAATTTAACTCTCTTTTCCCACCAGGAAGAGAAATTAACCAAAGGCTCATCGTGCGAGGCCGAAACCACACTAGTGCCTGAAGCAATCCTGCGGTGTTGCGGCCAGCTCACAAGAAAGCGAGTTGAAGAAAGGAGCTCAGGGGCACTGTAATTCACAAACCTGCAGAGTTATAAATGGCAGCTATCATCCAAAAATATATTCAAGTAAGGCAGCCAAGAGGATTTGAAAGTGGGGCAGAATTGCAGGAAACCGATTTCAGGAGGTAGACTGGAATTGCATGTAAAGCATAGGAAAAGAGGCAGAACGTCCACAATGATGCACTTGGCCAAAAAGGACGTATGCGTTTTTTCCTGAATATATTCAGGAAAAAACGCATACGCCCTTTTTGGCCAACCAAGCAAGCTTGCAAGGAAATCTGCACTACAATGAAGTCTCACTGCCCAACGCTCAAAAAGGCCATCTGAAAAAAGTGTAAAATCCAGAAAGGCAGGACAGGCCATGGAGAACTGGCAGCCTTGTTATGCTGATGGGCGGGATGTAAATAGCCAACAGCCACTCTGGAGAAGTGTATGGTGTTTCCTGAAACATCTAAAAAACAAAGCAACAGAGCCTAGGGCACTTCCACTTATGGTCCTATAGCTTAGGGAAATTAAAATGAAAAAGACACAGCAACCCCAAAGTTTGGGACGGCTCTGTTTACAAGAACCTCATTTACGGTACAAGTTCAATATCGCAGAAAGCGAAAAATGGATAAAGAAGTTGTGGTACTTACGTACAACGCAATATCACTAAGCAATGAAATCTGTGTCATCAGGCCCTTAGCAGCATAATGAGTGGATGCAGGTACGATGATTCTAAGTGAAATAAGTCACAGAGAAAATTAGAAATCATAAGATATCACTAATACACGGAATGTAAACTTGGCTACACAGAAATTGAATTACAAAACAGAACAGGGACTCAAATGTAGAAAACAAACTTATGCTTGCTTAAGGGGAATGGTGAGTTGGGGTGCTGCATAAAACCAGAGATTGAAATTAGTACAGATACCGTTCCATAGGCCAAATATATAATAGACAAGAGCTACTCCTTGCTCAACGAAGTGGACTCAACACCCCATATTAAACACCTAAGAATATACCTGACTAGTAAGAATCTTAAAACCTGTGGATTTATATGTCTCCAAAAGTGAATCAAGCGTGTGTACAGCGACATAAAAGCAGCAGTGATAGGATTGGTGAGGTTCGGTGAGCAAATGCAGACCCTTTGAATTCATATTGCATGGTACCCATTCCATGGGTCTCAACTCTCCAGGTTTAAGGGATTCTTCCTTCAGCTAAAACATGCATGTGGAACCCAGAGTATGATCCACTGTGTGATCGGGAAACGTGTTCAAATGTGTCTCAGTTTTCGTCCCCTGGTACTCGGGTGCAATATTCCAGACGCTTTACTAACACTCTCCCCACTTGGAGAGTCAGTGCCTTTAACCTCCTGTTTGGCCCAGTTTGCAATTTCTGCGGAAAATGAACAGGAATAGGTAGAACAAATGAGAGACTAGCTGGAGGTGTCTGGACGGGCAAATTTAACTCTCATTTCCCACCAGGAAGAGGAATTAACCAAAGGCTCAGCGTGCCATGCCGGAACCACACTAGGGCCTGAAGCAATCCTGCGGTGTTGCGGCCAGCTCACAAGAAAGCGATTTGAAGAAAGGAGCTCAGGGGCCCTGTAATTCACAAACCTGCAGAGTTATAAATGACAGCTGTCGTCCAAAAATATATTGAAGTAAGGCTGCCAAGAGGACTTGAAAGCGGGGCAGAATTGCAGGAAACCGATTTCAGGAGGTAGACTGGAATTGCATGTAAAGCATAGGAAAAGAGGCAGAACGTCCACAATGATGCACTTGGCCAAAAAGGGCGTATGCGTTTTTTCCTGAACATATTCAGGAAAAAACGAATACGCCCTTTTTGGCCAACCAAGCAAGCTTGCAAGGAAATCTGCACTACAATGAAGTCTCACTGCCCAACGCTCAAAAAGGCCATCTGAAAAAAGTGTAAAATCCAGAAAGTCAGGACAGGCCATGGAGAACTGGGAGCCTTGTTATGCTGATGGGCGGGATGTAAATTGCAAACAGCCACTCTGGAGAAGTGTATGGTGTTTCCTGAAACATCTAAAAAACAAAGCAACAGAGCCTAGGGCACTTCCACTTATGGTCCTATAGCTTAGGGAAATTAAAATCAAAAAGACACAGCCACCCCAAAGTTTGGGACGGCTCTGTTTACAAGAACCTCGTTTACGGTACAAGTTCAATATCGCAGAAAGCGAAAAATGGATAAAGAAGTTGTGGTACTTACGTACAATGCAATATCACTCAGCAATGAAATCTATGTCATCAGGCCAGTAGCAGCATAATGAGTGGATTCAGGTACGATGATTCTAAGTGAAAGAAGTCACACAGAAAAAGAAACATCATAAGGTATCACTAATACACGGAATGTAAACTTGGCTACACAGGAACTGAATTACAAAACAGAATAGGGTCTCAAATGTAGAAAACCAACTTATGCTTGCTTAAGGGGAAAGGTGAGTTGGGGTGCTGCATAAAACCAGAGATTGAAATTAGCACAGATACCTTTCCATAAGCCAAATATGTAATAGACAAGAGCTAGTGCTTGCTCAACGAAGTGGACTCAACACCCCATATTAAACGCCTAAGAATATACCTGACTAGTAAGAATCTTAAAACCTATGGATTTATATGTCTCCAAAAGAGAATCCAGCGTGTGTACAGCGACATAAAAGCAGCAGTGATAGGATTGGTGAGGTTCGGTGAGCTAATGCAGACCCTTTGAATTCACATTGCATGATACCCATTCCATGGTTCTCAACTCTCCAGGTTTAAGGGTTTCTTCCTTCAGCTAAAACATGCATGTGGAACCCAGAGTATAGTCCACCATGTGATCGGGAAACTTGTTCAAATGTGTCTCAGTTTTCGTCCCCTGGTACTCGGGTGCAACATTCCAGACGCTTTACTAACACTCTCCCCACTTGGAGAGTCAGTGCCTTTAACCTCCTGTTTGGCCCAGTTTGCAATTTCTGTGGAAAATGAACAGGAATAGGGAGAACCAATGAGAGAGTAGCTGGAGGTGTCTGGAGGGGCTAATTGAACTCTCATTTCCCAGCAGGAAGTGGAATTAACCAAAGGTTCAGCGTGCCATGCCAGAACCACACTAGGGCCTCAAGCAATCCTTCGGTGTTGCAGCCATCTCACAAAAAAACGAGTTGAAGAAAGGAGCTCAGGGGCACTGTTATTCACACACCTGCAGAGTTATAAATGAGAGTTATCGTCCAAAAATATATTGAAGTAAGGCAGCCAAGAGGACTTGAAAGTTGGGCAGAATTGCAGGAAACCGATTTCAGGAGGTAGACTGGAATTGCATGTAAAGCATAGGAAAAGAGGCAGAACGTCCCCAATAATGCACTGGGCCAAAAAGGGCGTATGCATTTTTACGCATACGCCCTTTTTGGCCAACCAAGCAAGCTTGCAAAGGAAATCTGCACTACAATGAAGTCTCACTGCCCCCTGGTCAAAAGGGCCATCTGAAAAAAGTGTATAATCCAGAAAGGCAGGACAGGCCATGGAGAACTGGGAGCCTTGTTATGCTGATGGGTGGGATGTAAATTGGCAAAAGCCACTCTGGAGAAGTGTATGACATTTCCTGAAACATCTAAAAAACAAAGCAACGGAGCCTAGGGCACTTCCGCTTATGGTCCTATAGCTTAGGGAAATTAAAATCAAAAAGACAAAGCAACCCCAAAGTTTGGGACGGCTCTGTTTACAAGACCCTCATTTACTGTACAAGTTCAATATCGCAGAAAGCGAGAAATGGATAAAGATGTTGAGGTACTTACGTACAATGCAATATCACTCAGCAATGAAATCTATGTCATCAGGCCCGTAGCAGCATAATGAGTGGATTCAGGTACGATGATTCTAAGTGAAATAAGTCACACAGAAAAAGAAACATCATAAGATATCACTAATACACGAAATGTAAACTTGGCTACACAGGAACTGAATTACAAAACAGAACAGGGTCTCAAATGTAGAAAACCAACTTATGCTTGCTTAATGGGAAAGGTGAGTTGGGGTGCTGCATAAAACCAGAGATTGAAATTAGCACAGATACCGTTCCATAAGCCAAATGTGTAATCGACAAGAGCTACTGCTTGCTCAACGAAGTGGACTCAACACCCCATATTAAACACCTAAGAATATACCTGACTAGTAAGAATCTTAAAACCTATGGATTTATATGTCTCTGAAAGAGAATCAAGATTGTGTACAGCGGCATAAACGCAGCAGTTATCGGATTGGTGAGGTTCGGTGAGCAAATGCAGACCCTTTGAAGTCATATTGCATGGTACCCATTCCATGGGTCTCAACTCTCCAGGTTTAAGGTATTCTTCCTTCAGCTAAAACATGCATGTGGAACCCAGAGTATGATCCACCGTGTGATCGGGAAACGTGTTCAAATGTATCTCTGTTTTCGTCCCCTGGTACTCGGGTGCAACATTCCAGACCCTTTACTAACACGCTCCCCACTTGGAGAGTCAGTGCCTTTAACCTCCTGTTTGGCCCAGTTTGCAATTTCTGCCGAAAATGAACAGGAATAGGGAGAACCAATGGGAGACTAGCTGGAGGTGTCTGGACGGGCAAATTTAACTCTCATTTCCCACCAGGAAGAGGAATTAACCAAAGGCTCAGCGAGCGATGCTGGAACCACACTAGGGCCTGAAGCAATCCTGCGGTGTTGCGGCCAGCTCACAAGAAAGCGAGTTGAAGAAAGGAGTTCAGGGGCCCTGTAATTCACAAACCTGCAGAGTTATAAATGACAGCTATCGTCCAAAAATATAATGAAGTAAGGCTGCCAAGAGGACTTGAAAGCGGGGCAGAATTGCAGGGAAACGATTTCAGGAGGTAGACTGGAATTGCATGTAAAGCATATGAAAAGAGGCAGAACGTCCACAATGATGCACTTGGCCAAAATGGGCGTATGCGTTTTTTCCTGAACATATTCAGGAAAAAAAGCATACGCCCTTTTTTGCCAACCAAGCAAGCTTGCAAAGGAAATCTGCACTACAATGAAGTCTCACTGCCCCCCGGTCAAAAGGGCCATCTGAAAAAAGTGTAAAATCCAGAAAGGCAGGACAGGCCATGGAAAACTGGGAGCCTTCTTATGCTGATGGGCGGGATGTAAATTGCCAACAGCCACTCTGGAAAAGTGTATGGTGTTTCCTGAAATATCTAAAAAACAGAGCAACAGAGCCTAGGACACTTCCACTTATGGTCCTATAGCTTAGGGAAATTAAAATCTAAAAGACACAGCCACCCCAAAGTTTGGGACAGCTCTGTTTACGAGAACCTCGTTTACGGTACAAGTTCAATATCGCAGAAAGCGAAAAATGGATAAAGAAGTTGTGGTACTTACGTACAATGCAATATCACTCAGCAATGAAATCTATGTCATCAGGCCAGTAGCAGCATAATGAGTGGATTCAGGTACGATGATTCTAAGTGAAATAAGTCACACAGAAAGAGAAACATCATACGATATCACTAATACACGGAATGTAAACTCGGCTACAGAGGAACTGAAATACAAAACAGAACAGGGTCTCATATGTAGAAAAACAACTTATGCTTGCTTAAGGGGAAAGGTGAGTTGGGGTGCTGCATAAAACACGAGATTGAAATTAGCACAGATACCATTCCATAAGCCAAGTATGTAATAGACAAGAGCTACTCCTTGCTCAACGAAGTGGACTCAACACCCCATATTAAACGCCTAAGAATATAACTGAATAGTAAGAATCTTAAAACCTATGGATTTATATGTCTCCGAAAGAGAATAAAGCATGTGTACAGTGGCATAAACGCAGCCGTGATAGGATTGGTGAGGTTCGGTGAGCAAATGCAGACCCTTTGAAGTCATATTGCATGGTACCCATTCCATGGGTCTCAACTCTCCAGGTTTAAGGGATTCTTCCTTCAGCTAAAACATGCATGTGGAACCCAGAGTATGATCCACCATGTGATCGGGAAACGTGTTTAAATGTGTCTCAGTTTTCGTCCCCTGGTACTCGGGTGCAACATTCCAGACACTTTACTAACACGCTCCCCACTTGGAGAGTCAGTGCCTTTAACCTCCTGTTTGGCCCAGTTTGCAATTTCTGCGGAAAATGAACAGGAATAGGGAGAACCAATGGGAGACTAGCTGGAGTTGTCTGGACGGGCAAATTTAACTCTCTTTTCCCACCAGGAAGAGAAATTAACCAAAGGCTCATCGTGCGAGGCCGAAACCACACTAGTGCCTGAAGCAATCCTGCGGTGTTGCGGCCAGCTCACAAGAAAGCGAGTTGAAGAAAGGAGCTCAGGGGCACTGTAATTCACAAACCTGCAGAGTTATAAATGGCAGCTATCATCCAAAAATATATTCAAGTAAGGCAGCCAAGAGGATTTGAAAGTGGGGCAGAATTGCAGGAAACCGATTTCAGGAGGTAGACTGGAATTGCATGTAAAGCATAGGAAAAGAGGCAGAACGTCCACACTGATGCACTTGGCCAAAAAGGGCGTATGCATTTTTTCCTGAATATATTCAGGAAAAAACGCATACGCCCTTTTTGGCCAACCAAGCAAGCTTGCAAGGAAATCTGCACTACAATGAAGTCTCACTGCCCAACACTCAAAAAGGCCATCTGAAAAAAGTGTAAAATCCAGAAAGGCAGGACAGGCCATGGAGAACTGGCAGCCTTGTTATGCTGATGGGCGGGATGTAAATAGCCAACAGCCACTCTGGAGAAGTGTATGGTGTTTCCTGAAACATCTAAAAAACAAAGCAACAGAGCATAGGGCACTTCCACTTATGGGACTATAGCTTAGGGAAATTAAAATCAAAAAGACACAGCCACCCCAAAGTTTGGGACAGCTCTGTTTACAAGAACCTCGTTTACGGTACAAGTTCAATATCGCAGAAAGCGAAAAATGGATAAAGAAGTTGTGGTACTTACGTACAATGCAATATCACTCAGTAATGAAATCTATGTCATCAGGCCAGTAGCAGCATAATGAGTGGATTCAGGTACGATGATTCTAAGTGAAATAAGTCACAGAGAAAATGAAACATCATAAGATATCACTAATACACGGAATGTAATCTTGGCTATACAGGAACTGAATTACAAAACAGAATAAGGACTCAAATGTAGAAAACCAACTTATGCTTGCTTAAGGGGAATGGTGAGTTGGGGTGCTGCATAAAACCAGAGATTGAAATTAACACAGATCCCTTTCCATAAGCCAAATATGTAATAGACAAGAGCTACTGCTTGCTCAACGAAGTGGACTCAACACCCCACATTAAACGCCTAAGAATATACCTGACTAGTAAGAATCTTAAAACCTATGGATTTATATGTCTCTGAAAGAGAATCAAGCGTGTGTACAGAGGCATAAACGCAGCAGTGATCGGATTGGTGAGGATCGGTGAGCAAATGCAGACCCTTTGAAGTCATATTGCATGGTACCCATTCCTGGGTCTCAACTCTGCAGGTTTAAGGGATTCTTCCTTCAGCTAAAACATGCATGTGGAACCCAGAGTATGATCCACCGTGTGATCGGGAAACGTGTTCAAATGTGTCTCAGTTTTCGTCCCCTGGTACTCGGGTGCAACATTCCAGACGCTTTACTAACACTCTCCCCACTTGGAGAGTCAGTGCCTTTAACCGCCTGTTTGGCCCAGTTTGCAATTTCTGCGGAAAATGAACAGGAATAGGGAGAACCAATGAGAGACTAGCAGGAGGTGTCTGGACGGGCAAATTTAACTCTCATTTCCCAGCAGGAAGAGGAATTAACCAAAGGCTCAGCGTGCCATGCCGGAACCACCCTAGGGCCTGGAGCAATCCTGTGGTGTTGCGGCCAGCTCACAAGAAAGCGAATTGAAGAAAGGAGCTCAGGGGCACTGTAATTCAGAAACCTGCAGAGTTATAAATGACAGCTATTGTTCAAAAATATATTGAAGTAAGGCTGCCAAGAGGACGTGAAAGCGGGGCAGAATTGCAGGAACCCGATTTCAGGAGGTAGACTGGAATTGCATGTAAAGCATAGGAAAAGAGGCAGAACGTCCACAATGATGCACTTGGCCAAAAAGGGCGTATGCGTTTTTTCCTGAATATATTCAGGAAAAAACGCATACGCCCTTTTTGGCCAACCAAGCAAGCTTGCAAGGAAATCTGCACTACAATGAAGTCTCACTGCCCAACGCTCAAAAAGGCCATCTGAAAAAAGTGTAAAATCCAGAAAGGCAGGACAGGCCATGGAGAACTGGCAGCCTTGTTATGCTGATGGGTGGGATGTAAATTGCCAACAGCCACTCTGGAGAAGTGTATGGTGTTTCCTGAAACATCTAAAAAACAAAGCAACAGAGCCTAGGGCACTTCCACTTATGGGCCTATAGCTTAGGGAAATTAAAATCAAAAAGACACAGCCACCCCAAGGTTTGGGACAGCTCTGTTTACAAGAACCTCGTTTACGGTACAAGTTCAATATCGCAGAAAGCGAAAAATGGATAAAGAAGTTGTGGTACTTACGTACAATGCAATATCACTCAGCAATGAAATCTATGTCATCAGGCCAGTAGCAGCATAATGAGTGGATTCAGGTACGATGATTCTAAGTGAAATAAGTCACACAGAAAAAGAAACATCATAAGATATCACTAATACACGGAATGTAATCTTGGCTATACAGGAACTGAATTACAAAAAAGAATAGGGTCTCAAATGTAGAAAACCAACTTATGCTTGCTTAAGGGGAATGGTGAGTTGGGGTGCTGCATAAAACCAGAGATTGAAATTAACACAGATCCCTTTCCATAAGCCAAATATGTAATAGACAAGAGCTACTGCTTGATCAACGAAGTGGATTCAACACCCCATATTAAACGCCTAAGAATATACCTGACTAGTAAGAATCTTAAAACCTATGGATTTATATGTCTCTGAAAGAGAATCAAGCGTGTGTACAGAGGCATAAACGCAGCAGTGTTCGGATTGGTGAGGCTCGGTGAGCAAATGCAGACCCTTTGAAGTCATATTGCATGGTACCCATTCCTGGGTCTCAACTCTCCAGGTTTAAGGGATTCTTCCTTCAGCTAAAACATGCATGTGGAACCCAGAGTATGATCCACCGTGTGATCGGGAAACGTGTTCAAATGTGTCTCAGTTTTCGTCCCCTGTTACTCGGGTGCAACATTCCAGACGCTTTACTAACACTCTCCCCACTTGGAGAGTCAGTGCCTTTAACCGCCTGTTTGGCCCAGTTTGCAATTTCTGCGGAAAATGAACAGGAATAGGTAGAACAAATGAGAGACTAGCAGGAGGTGTCTGGACGGGCAAATTTAACTCTCATTTACCAGCAGGAAGAGGAATTAACCAAAGGCTCAGCTCGCCATGCCGGAACCACACTAGGGCCTGGAGCAATCCTGTGGTGTTGCGGCCAGCTCACAAGAAAGCGAATTGAAGAAAGGAGCTCAGGGGCACTGTAATTCAGAAACCTGCAGAGTTATAAATGACAGCTATTGTCCAAAAATATATTGAAGTAAGGCTGCCAAGAGGACGTGAAAGCGGGGCAGAATTGCAGGAAACCGATTTCAGGAGGTAGACTGGAATTGCATGTAAAGCATAGGAAAAGAGGCAGAACGTCTACAATGATGCACTTGGCCAAAAAGAACGTATGGGTTTTTTCCTGAATATATTCAGGAAAAAACGCATACGCACTTTTCGGCCTACCAAGCAAGCTTACAAAGGAAATCTGCACTACAATGATGTCTCACTGCCCCCCGGTCAAAAGTGCCATCTGAAAAAAGTGTAAAATCCACAAAGGCAGGACAGGCCATGGAGAACTGGGAGCCTTGTTATGCTGATGGGGGTATGTAAATAGCCAACTGACACTCTGGAGAATTGTATGGTGTTTCCTGAAACATCTAAAAAACAAAGCAACAGAGCCTAGGGCAGTTCCACTTATGGTCCTATAGCTTAGGGAAATTAAAATCAAAAAGACACAGCCACCCCAAAGTTTGGGACAGCTCTGTTTACAAGAACCTCGTTTACGGTACAAGTTCAATATCACAGAAAGCGAAAAATGGATAAAAAAGTTGTGGTAGTTCCGTACAATGCAATATCACTCAGAAATGAAATCTATGTCATCAGGCCCGTAGCAGCATAATGAGTGGATTCAGGTACGATGATTCTAAGTGAAATAAGTCACACAGAAACCGAAACCTCATACGATATCACTAATACACGGAATGTAAACTCGGCTACAGAGGAACTGAAATACAAAACAGAACAGGGTCTCATATGTAGAAAACCAACTTATGCTTGCTTAAGGGGAAAGGTGAGTTGGGGTGCTGCATAAAACACGAGATTGAAATTAGCACAGATACCATTCCATAAGCCAAGTATGTAATAGACAAGAGCTACTCCTTGCTCAACGAAGTGGACTCAACACCCCATATTAAACGCCTAAGAATATAACTGAATAGTAAGAATCTTAAAACCTATGGATTTATATGTCTCCGAAAGAGAATCAAGCTTGTGTACAGTGGCATAAATGCAGCCGTGATAGGATTGGTGAGGTTCGGTGAGCAAATGCAGACCCTTTGAAGTCATATTGCATGGTACCCATTCCATGGGTCTCAACTCTCCAGGTTTAAGGGATTCTTCCTTCAGCTAAAACATGCATGTGGAACCCAGAGTATGATCCACCGTGTGATCGGGAAACGTGTTTAAATGTGTCTCAGTTTTCATCCCCTGGTACTCGGGTGCAACATTCCAGACACTTTACTAACACGCTCCCCACTTGGAGAGTCAGTGCCTTTAACCTCCTGTTTGGCCCAGTTTGCAATTTCTGCGGAAAATGAACAGGAATAGGGAGAACCAATGGGAGACTAGCTGGAGTTGTCTGGACGGGCAAATTTAACTCTCTTTTCCCACCAGGAAGAGAAATTAACCAAAGGCTCATCGTGCGAGGCAGAAACCACACTAGTGCCTGAAGCAATCCTGTGGTGTTGCGGCCAGCTCAGAAGAAAGCGAGTTGAAGAAAGGAGCTCAGGGGCACTGTAATTCACAAACTGGCAGAGTTATAAATGGCAGCTATCATCCAAAAATATATTGAAGTAAGGCAGCCAAGAGGACTTGAAAGCGGGGCACAATTGCAGGAAACCGATTTCAGGAGGTAGACTGGAATTGCATGTAAAGCATAGGAAAAGAGGCAGAACGTCCACAATGATGCACTTGGCCAAAAGGGCTTATGCGTGTTTTCCTGAATATATTCAAGAAAAAAAGCATACGCACTTTTAGGCCAACCAAGCAGGCTTGCAAAGAAATCTGCACTACAATGAAGTCTCACTGCCCCCCGGTCAAAAGGGCCATCTGAAAAAAGTGTAAAATCCAGAAAGGCAGGACAGGCCATGGAGAACTGGGAGCCTTGTTATGCTGATGGGCGGGATGTAAATTGCCAACAGCCACTCTGGAGAAGTGTACGGTGTTTCCTGAAACATCTAAAAAACAAAGCAACAGAGCCTAGGGCACTTCCACTTATGGTCCTATAGCATAGGGAAATTAAAATCAAAAAGACACAGCCACCCCAAAGTTTGGACGGCTCTGTTTATAAGAACCTCGTTTACGGTTCAAGTTCAATATCACAGAAAGCAAAAAATGGATAAAGAAGTTGTGGTACTTACGTACAATGCAATATCAATCAGCAATGAAATCTATGTCCTCAGGCCCGTAGCAGCATAATGAGTGGATTCAGGTACGATGATTCTAAGTGAAATATGTCACACAGAAAAAGAAACATCATAAGATATCACTACTACACGGAATGTAAACTTGGCTACACAGGAACTGAAATACAAAACAGAACAGGGTCTCATATGTAGAAAACCAACTTATGCTTGCTTAAGGGGAAAGGTGAGTTGGGGTGCTGCATAAAACACGAGATTGAAATTAGCACAGATACCGTTCCATAAGCCAAATATATAATAGACAACAGCTACTCGTTGCTCAGCGAAGTGTACTCAACACCCCATATTAAATGCGTAAGAATATACCTGACTAGTAAGTATCTTAAAACCTATGGATTTATATGTCTCTGAAAGAGAATCAGGCGTGTGTACAGCGGCACAAACGCAGCAGTGATAGGATTGGTGAGGTTCGGTGAGCAAATGCAGACCTTTTGAAGTCATATTGCATGGTACCCGTTCCATGGGTCTCAACTCTCCAGGTTTAAGGGATTCTTCCTTCAGCTAAAAGATGCATGTGGAACCCAGCGTATGATCCACCGTGTGATCGGGAAACGTGTTCAAATGTGTCTCAGTTTTTGTCCGCTGGTACTCGGGTGCAACATTCCAGACGCTTTACTAACACTCTCCCCACTTGGAGAGTCAGTGCCTTTAACCTCCTGTTTGGCCCAGTTTGCAATTTCTGCGGAAGATGAACAGGAATAGGGAGAACCAATGAGAGAATAGCTGGAGGTGTCTGGACGGGCAAATTTAACTCTCATTTCCCACCAGGAAGAGGAATTAACCAAAGGCTCAGCGTGCCATGCCGGAACCACACTAGGGCCTGAAGCAATCTTGAGGTGTTGCGTCCAGCTCACAAGAAAGTGAGTTGAAGAAAGGAGCTCAGGGGCACTGTAATTCACAAACCTGCAGAGTTATAAATGACAGCTATTGTCCAAAAATATATTGAAGTAAGGCTGCCAAGAGGACTTGAAATCGGGGCAGAATTGCAGGAAACCGATTTCAGGAGGTAGACTGGAATTGCATGTAAAGCATAGGAAAAGAGGCAGAACGTCCACAATGATGCACTTGGCCAAAAAGGGCGTATGCGTTTTTTCCTGAATATATTCAGGAAAAAACGCATACGCCCCTTTTGGCCAACCAAGCAAGCTTGCAAAGGAAATCTGCACTACAATGAAGTCTCACTGCCTCCCAGTCAAAAGTGCCATCTGAAAAAAGTGTAAAATCCAGAAAGGCAGGACAGGCCATGGAGAACTGGGAGCCTTGTTATGCTGATGGGGGTATGTAAATAGCCAACAGACACTCTGGAGAAGTGTATGGTGTTTCCTGAAACATCTAAAAAACAAAGCAACGGAGCCTAGGGCACTTCCACTTATGGTCCTATAGCTTAGGGAAATTAAAATCAAAAAGACACAGCCACCCCAAAGTTTGGGAGGGCTCTGTTTACAAGAACCTCGTTTACGGTACAAGTTCAATATCACAGAAAGCGAAAAATGGATAAAAAAGTTGTGGTAATTCCGTACAATGCAATATCACTCAGCAATGAAATCTATGTCATCAGGCCCGTAGCAGCATAATGAGTGGATTCAGGTACGATGATTCTAAGTGAAATAAGTCACACAGAAACAGAAACATCATACGATATCACTAATACACGGAATGTAAACTCGGCTACAGAGGAACTGAAATACAAAACAGAACAGGGTCTCATATGTAGAAAACCAACTTATGCTTGCTTAAGGGGAAAGGTGAGTTGGGGTGCTGCATAAAACACGAGATTGAAATTAGCACAGATACCATTCCATAAGCCAAGTATGTAATAGACAAGAGCTACTCCTTGCTCAACGAAGTGGACTCAACACCCCATATTAAACGCCTAAGAATATAACTGAATAGTAAGAATCTTAAAACCTATGGATTTATATGTCTCCGAAAGAGAATCAAGCGTGTGTACAGTGGCATAAACGCAGCCGTGATAGGATTGGTGAGGTTCGGTGAGCAAATGCAGACCCTTTGAAGTCATATTGCATGGTACCCATTCCATGGGTCTCAACTCTCCAGGTTTAAGGGATTCTTCCTTCAGCTAAAACATGCATGTGGAACCCAGAGTATGATCCACCGTGTGATCAGGAAACGTGTTCAAATGTGTCTCAGTTTTCGTCCCCTGGTACTCGGGTGCAACATTCCAGACGCTTTACTAACACTCTCCCCACTTGGAGAGTCAGTGCCTTTAACCTCCTGTTTGGCCCAGTTTGCAATTTCTGCGGAAAATGAACAGGAATAGGGAGAACCAATGGGAGACTAGCTGGAGGTGTCTGGACGGGCAAATTTAACTCTCATTTCCCACCAGGATGAGAAATTAACCAAAGGCTCATCGTGCGAGGCCGAAACCACACTAGGGCCTGAAGCAATCCTGCGGTGTTGCGGCCAGCTCACAAGAAAGCGAGTTGAAGAAAGGAGCTCAGGGGCACTGTAATTCACAAACCTGCAGAGTTATAAATGACAGCTATCATCCAAAAATATATTGAAGTAAGGCAGCCAAGAGGACTTGAAAGCGGGGCAGAATTGCAGGAAACCGATTTCAGGAGGTAGACTGGAATTGCATGTAAAGCATAGGAAAATAGGCAGAACGTCCACAATGATGCACTTGGCCAAAAAGGACGTATGCGTTTTTTCCTGAATATATTCAGGAAAAAACGCATACGCCCTTTTTGGCCAACCAAGCAAGCTTGCAATGAAATCTGCACTACAATGAAGTCTCACTGCCCAACGCTCAAAAAGGCCATCTGAAAAAAGTGTAAAATCCAGAAAGGCAGGACAGGCCATGGAGAACTGGCAGCCTTGTTATGCTGATGGGCGGGATGTAAATTGCCAACAGCCACTCTGGAGAAGTGTATGGTGTTTCCTGAAACATCTAAAAAACAAAGCAACAGAGCATAGGGCACTTCCACTTATGGGCCTATAGCTTAGGGAAATTAAAATCAAAAAGACACAGCCACCCCAAAGTTTGGGACAGCTCTGTTTACAAGAACCTCGTTTACAGTACAAGTTCAATATCACAGAAAGTGAAAAATGTATAAAGAAGTTGTGGTACTTACGTACAATGCAATATCACTCAGCAATGAAATCTATGTCATCAGGCCCGTAGCAGCATAATGAGTGGATTCACGTACGATGATTCTAAGTGAAATAAGTCACACAGAAAAAGAAACATCATAAGATATCACTAATATACGGAATGTAAACTTGGCTACACAGGAACTGAATTACAAATCAGAACAGGGTCTCTAATGTAGAACCAACTTATGCTTGCTTAAGGGGAAAGGTGAGTTGGGGTGGTGCATAAAACCAGAGATTGAAATTAGCACAGATACCGTTCCATAAGAGAAATATGTAATAGACAAGAGCTACTCCTTGCTCAACGAAGTGGACTCAACACCCCATATTAAACGCCTAAGAATATACCTGACTAGTAAGAATCTTAAAACCTATGGATTTATATGTCTCCGAAAGAGAATCAAGCGTGTGTACAGTGGCATAAACGCAGCCGTGATAGGATTGGTGAGGTTCGGTGAGCAAATGCAGACCCTTTGAAGTCATATTGCATGGTACCCATTCCTGGGTCTCAACTCTCCAGGTTTAAGGGATTCTTCCTTCAGCTAAAACATGCATGTGGAACCCAGAGTATGATCCACCATGTGATCGGGAAACGTGTTCAAATGTGTCTCAGTTTTCGTCCCCTGGTACTCGGGTGCCACATTCCAGACGCTTTACTAACACTCTCCCCACTTGGAGAGTCAGTGCCTTTAACCGCCTGTTTGGCCCAGTTTGCAATTTCTGCGGAAAATGAACAGGAATAGGGAGAACCAATGAGAGACTAGCAGGAGGTGTCTGGACGGGCAAATTTAACTCTCATTTCCCAGCAGGAAGAGGAATTAACCAAAGGCTCAGCATGCCATGCTGGAACCACACTAGGGCCTGGAGCAATCCTGCGGTGTTGCGGCCAGCTCACAAGAAAGCGAATTGAAGAAAGGAGCTCAGGGGCACTGTAATTCACAAACCTGCAGAGTTATACATGACAGCTATTGTCCAAAAATATATTGAAGTAAGGCTGCCAAGAGGACTTGAAAGCGGGGCAGAATTGCAGGAAACCGATTTCAGGAGGTAGACTGGAATTGCATGTAAAGCATAGGAAAAGAGGCAGAACGTCCACAATGATGCACTTGGCCAAAAAGGACGTATGGGGTTTTTCCTGAATATATTCAGGAAAAAACGCATACGCACTTTTCGGCCAACCAAGCAAGCTTACAAAGGAAATCTGCACTACAATGATGTCTCACTGCCCCCCGGTCAAAAGGGTCATCTGAAAAAAGTGTAAAATCCAGAAAGGCAGGACAGGCCATGGAGAACTGGGAGCCTTGTTATGCTGATGGGGTTATGTAAATAGCCAACAGACACTCTGGAGAAGTGTATGGTGTTTCCTGAAACATCTAAAAAACAAAGCAACGGAGCCTAGGGCACTTCCACTTATGGTCCTATAGCTTAGGGAAATTAAAATCAAAAAGACACAGCCACCCCAAAGTTTGGGACAACTCTGTTTACAAGAACCTCGTTTACGGTACAAGTTCAATATCACAGAAAGCGAAAAATGGATAAAAAAGTTGTGGTAATTCCGTACAATGCAATATCACTCAGCAATGAAATCTATGTCATCAGGCCCGTAGCAGCATAATGAGTGGATTCAGGTACGATGATTCTAAGTGAAATAAGTCACACAGAAACAGAAACATCATACGATATCACTAATACACGGAATGTAAACTCGGCTACAGAGGAACTGAAATACAAAACAGAACAGGGTCTCATATGTAGAAAACCAACTTATGCTTGCTTAAGGGGAAAGGTGAGTTGGGGTGCTGCATAAAACACGAGATTGAAATTAGCACAGATACCATTCCATAAGCCAAGTATGTAATAGACAAGAGCTACTCCTTGCTCAACGAAGTAGACTCAACACCCCATATTAAACGCCTAAGAATATAACTGAATAGTAAGAATCTTAAAACCTATGGATTTATATGTCTCCGAAAGAGAATCAAGCGTGTGTACAGTGGCATAAACGCAGCCGTGATAGGACTGGTGAGGTTCGGTGAGCAAATGCAGACCTTTTGAAGTCATATTGCATGGTACCCATTCCATGGGTCTCAACTCTCCAGGTTTAAGGGATTCTTCCTTCAGCTAAAACATGCATGTGGAACCCAGAGTATGATCCACCGTGTGATCGGGAAACGTGTTTAAATGTGTCTCAGTTTTCGTCCCCTGGTACTCGGGTGCAACATTCCAGACACTTTACTAACACGCTCCCCACTTGGAGAGTCAGTGCCTTTAACCTCCTGTTTGGCCCAGTTTGCAATTTCTGCGGAAAATGAACAGGAATAGGGAGAACCAATGGGAGACTAGCTGGAGTTGTCTGGACGGGCAAATTTAACTCTCTTCTCCCACCAGGAAGAGAAATTAACCAAAGGCTCATCGTGCGAGGCCGAAACCACACTAGGGCCAGAAGCAATCCTGCGGTGTTTCGGCCAGCTCACAAGAAAGCGAGTTGAAGAAAGGAGCTCAGGGGCACTGTAATTCACAAACCTGCAGAGTTATAAATGGCAGCTATCATCCAAAAATATATTGAAGTAAGGCAGCCAAGAGGACTTGAAAGCGGGGCAGAATTGCAGGAAACCGATTTCAGGAGGTAGACTGGAATTGCATGTAAAGCATAGGAAAAGAGGCAGAACGTCCACACTGATGCACTTGGCCAAAAAGGGCGTATGCGTTTTTTCCTGAATATATTCAGGAAAAAACGCATACGCCCTTTTTGGCCAACCAAGCAAGCTTGCAAAGGAAATCTGCACTACAATGAAGTCTCACTGCCCAACGCTCAAAAAGGCCATCTGAAAAAAGTGTAAAATCCAGAAAGGCAGGACAGGCCATGGAGAACTGGCAGCCTTGTTATGCTGATGGGCGGGATGTAAATTGCCAACAGCCACTCTGGAGAAGTGTATGGTGTTTCCTGAAACATCTAAAAAACAAAGCAACAGAGCATAGGGCACTTCCACTTATGGGCCTATAGCTTAGGGAAATTAAAATCAAAAAGACACAGCCACCCCAAGGTTTGGGACAGCTCTGTTTACAAGAACCTCGTTTACGGTACAAGTTCAATATCGCAGAAAGCGAAAAATGGATAAAGAAGTTGTGGTACTTACGTACAATGCAATATCACTCAGCAATGAAATCTATGTCATCAGGCCAGTAGCAGCATAATGAGTGGATTCAGGTACGATGATTCTAAGTGAAATAAGTCACACAGAAAAAGAAACATCATAAGATATCACTAATACACGGAATGTAAACTTGGCTACACAGGAACTGAATTACAAAACAGAATAGGGTCTCAAATGTAGAAAACCAACTTATGCTTGCTTAAGGGGAATGGTGAGTTGGGGTGCTGCATAAAACCAGAGATTGAAATTAACACAGATCCCTTTCCATAAGCCAAATATGTAATAGACAAGAGCTACTGCTTGCTCAACGAAGTGGACTCAACACCCCATATTAAACGCCTAAGAATATACCTGACTAGTAAGAATCTTAAAACCTATGGATTTATATGTCTCTGAAAGAGAATCAAGCGTGTGTACAGAGGCATAAACGCAGCAGTGATCGGATTGGTGAGGCTCGGTGAGCAAATGCAGACCCTTTGAAGTCATATTGCATGGTACCCATTCCTGGGTCTCAACTCTCCAGGTTTAAGGGATTCTTCCTTCAGCTAAAACATGCATGTGGAACCCAGAGTATGATCCACCGTGTGATCGGGAAACGTGTTCAAATGTGTCTCAGTTTTCGTCCCCTGGTACTCGGGTGCAACATTCCAGATGCTTTACTAACACTCTCCCCACTTGGAGAGTCAGTGCCTTTAACCGCCTGTTTGGCCCAGTTTGCAATTTCTGCGGAAAATGAACAGGAATAGGGAGAACCAATGAGAGACTAGCAGGAGGTGTCTGGACGGGCAAATTTAACTCTCATTTCCCAGCAGGAAGAGGAATTAACCAAAGGCTCAGCGTGCCATGCCGGAACCACACTAGGGCCTGGAGCAATCCTGTGGTGTTGCGGCCAGCTCACAAGAAAGCGAATTGAAGAAAGGAGCTCAGGGGCACTGTAATTCAGAAACCTGCAGAGTTATAAATGACAGCTATTGTCCAAAAATATATTGAAGTAAGGCTGCCAAGAGGACGTGAAAGCGGGGCAGAATTGCAGGAAACCGATTTCAGGAGGTAGACTGGAATTGCATGTAAAGCATAGGAAAAGAGGCAGAACGTCCACAATGATGCACTTGGCCAAAAAGGACGTATGGGTTTTTTCCTGAATATATTCAGGAAAAAACGCATACGCACTTTTCGGCCTACCAAGCAAGCTTACAAAGGAAATCTGCACTACAATGATGTCTCACTGCCCCCCAGTCAAACGTGCCATCTGAAAAAAGTGTAAAATCCAGAAAGGCAGGACAGGCCATGGAGAACTGGGAGCCTTGTTATGCTGATGGGGGTATGTAAATAGCCAACAGACACTCTGGAGAAGTGTATGGTGTTTCCTGAAACATCTAAAAAACAAAGCAACAGAGCCTAGTGCACTTCCACTTATGGTCCTATAGCTTAGGGAAATTAAAATCAAAAAGACACAGCCACCCCAAAGTTTGGGACCACTCTGTTTACAAAAACCTCGTTTATGGTACAAGTTCAATATCACAGAAAGCGAAAAATGGATAAAAAATTTGTGGTAGTTCCGTACAATGCAATATCACTCAGCAATGAAATCTATGTCATCAGGCCCGTAGCAGCATAATGAGTGGATTCAGGTACGATGATTCTAAGTGAAATAAGTCACACAGAAACAGAAACATCATACGATATCACTAATACACGGAATGTAAACTCGGCTACAGAGGAACTGAAATACAAAACAGAACAGTGTCTCATATGTAGAAAACCAACTTATGCTTGCTTAAGGGGAAAGGTGAGTTGGGGTGCTGCATAAAACACGAGATTGAAATTAGCACAGATACCATTCCATAAGCCAAGTATGTAATAGACAAGAGCTACTCCTTGCTCAACGAAGTGGACTCAACACCCCATATTAAACGCCTAAGAATATAACTGAATAGTAAGAATCTTAAAACCTATGGATTTATATGTCTCCGAAAGAGAATCAAGCGTGTGTACAGTGGCATAAACGCAGCAGTAATAGGATTGGTGAGGTTCGGTGAGCAAATGCAGACCCTTTGAATTCATATTGCATGGTACCCATTCCATGGTTCTCAACTCTCCAGGTTTAAGGGATTCTTCCTTCAGCTAAAACATGCATGTGGAACCCAGAGTATGATCCACCGTGTGATCGGGAAACGTGTTTAAATGTGTCTCAGTTTTCGTCCCCTGGTACTCGGGTGCAACATTCCAGACACTTTACTAACACGCTCCCCACTTGGAGAGTCAGTGCCTTTAACCTCCTGTTTGGCCCAGTTTGCAATTTCTGCGGAAAATGAACAGGAATAGGGAGAACCAATGGGAGACTAGCTGGAGGTGTCTGGACGGGCATATTTAACTCTCATTTCCCACCAGGAAGAGAAATTAACCAAAGGTTCATCGTGCGAGGCCGAAACCACACTAGGGCCTGAAGCAATCCTGTGGTGTTGCGGCCAGCTCACAAGAAAGCGAGTTGAAGAAAGGAGCTCAGGGGCCCTGTAATTCACAAACCTGCAGAGTTATAAATGACAGCTATCATCCAAAAATATATTGAAGTAAGGCAGCCAAGAGGACTTGAAAGCGGGGCAGAATTGCAGGAAACCGATTTCAGGAGGTAGACTGGAATTGCATGTAAAGCATAGGAAAAGAGGCAGAACGTCCACAATGATGCACTTGGCCAAAAAGGACGTATGCGTTTTTTCCTGAATATATTCAGGAAAAAACGCATACGCCCTTTTTGGCCAACCAAGCAAGCTTGCAAGGAAATCTGCACTACAATGAAGTCTCACTGCCCAACGCTCAAAAAGGCCATCTGAAAAAAGTGTAAAATCCAGAAAGGCAGGACAGGCCATGGAGAACTGGCAGCCTTGTTATGCTGATGGGCGGGATGTAAATTGCCAACAGCCACTCTGGAGAAGTGTATGGTGTTTCCTGAAACATCTAAAAAACAAAGCAACAGAGCATAGGGCACTTCCACTTATGGGCCTATAGCTTAGGGAAATTAAAATCAAAAAGACACAGCCACCCCAAAGTTTGGGACAGCTCTGTTTACAAGAACCTCGTTTACAGTACAAGTTCAATATCACAGAAAGCGAAAAATGTATAAAGAAGTTGTGGTACTTACGTACAATGCAATATCACGCAGCAATGAAATCTATGTCATCAGGCCCGTAGCAGCATAATGAGTGGATTCAGGTACGATGATTCTAAGTGAAATAAGTCACACAGAAAAAGAAACATCATAAGATATCACTAATATACGGAATGTAAACTTGGCTACACAGGAACTGAATTACAAATCAGAACAGGGTCTCTAATGTAGAACCAACTTATGCTTGCTTAAGGGGAAAGGTGAGTTGGGGTGGTGCATAAAACCAGAGATTGAAATTAGCACAGATACCGTTCCATAAGAGAAATATGTAATAGACAAGAGCTACTCCTTGCTCAACGAAGTGGACTCAACACCCCATATTAAACGCCTAAGAATATACCTGACTAGTAAGAATCTTAAAACCTATGGATTTATATGTCTCCGAAAGAGAATCAAGCGTCTGTACAGCGGCATAAACACAGCAGTGATAGGATTGGTGAGGTTCGGTGAGCAAATGCAGACCCTTTGAAGTCATATTGCATGATACCCATTCCATGGGTCTCAACTCTCCAGGTTTAAGGGATTCTTCCTTCAGCTAAAACATGCATGTGGAACCCAGAGTATGATCCACCGTGTGATCGGGAAACGTGTTCAATGTGTCTCAGTTTTTGTCCCCTGGTACTCGGGTGCAACATTCCAGATGCTTTACTAAAACTCTCCCCACTTGGAGAGTCAGTGTCTTTAACCTCCTGTTTGGCCCAGTTTGCAATTTCTGCGGAAAATGAACAGGAATCGGGAGAACCAATGAGAGACTAGCTGGAGGTGTCTGGACGGGCAAATTTATCTCTCACTTCCCAGCAGGAAGAGGAATTAACCAAAGGCTCAGCGTGCCATGCCGGAACCACACTAGGGCCTGAAGCAATCCTGTGGTGTTGCGGCCAGCTCACAAGAAAGCGAGTTGAAAAAAGGAGCTCAGGGGCACTGTAATTCACAAACCTGCAGAGTTATAAATGACAGCTATTGTCCAAAAATAAATTGAAGTAAGGCTGCCAAGGGGACTTGAAAGCGCGGCAGAATTGCAGGAAACCAATTTCAGGAGGTAGACTGGATTTGCATGTAAAGCATAGGAAAAGAGGCAGAACGTCCACAATGATGCACTTGGCCAAAAAGGGAAATGCGTTTTTTCCTGAATATATACAGGGAAAAAAGCATAAGCTCTTTTTGGCCAACCAAGCAAGCTTGCAAAGGAAATCTACACTACAATGAAGTCTCACTGCCCCCCGGTCAAAAGGGCCATCTGAAAAAAGTGTAAAATCCAGAAAGGCAGGACAGGCCATGGAGAACTGGGAGCCTTCTTATGCTGATGGGCGGGATGTAAATTGCCAACAGCCACTCTGGAGAAGTGTATGGTGTTTCCTGAAACTTCTAAAAAACAAAGCAACAGAGCCTAGGGCACTTCCACTTATGGTCCTATAGCTTAGGGAAATTAAAATCAAAAAGACACAGCCATCCCAAAGTTTGGGACGGCTCTGTTTACAAGAAGCTCATTTACGGTACAAGATCAATATCACAGAAAGCAAAAAATGGATAAAGAAATTGTGGTACTTACGTACAATGCAATATCACTCAGCAATGAAATCTATGTCATCAGGCCCGTAGCAGCATAATCAGTGGATTCAGGTACGATGATTCTAAGTGAAATAAATCACACAGAAAAAGAAACATCATAAGATATCACTACTACATGGAATGTAAACTTGGCTACACAGGAACTGAAATACAAAATAGAACAGGGTCTCAAATGTAGAACCAACTTATGCTTGCTTAAGGGGAATGGTGAGTTGGGGTGCTGCATAAAACCAGAGATTGAAATTAGCACAGATACCGTTCCATAAGCCAAATATATAATAGACAAGAGCTACTCCTTGCTCAACGAAGTGCACCCAACACCCCTTATTAAACGCCTAAGAATATACCTGACTAGTAAGAATCTTAAAACCTATGGATTTATATGTCTCTGAAAGAGAATCCAGCGTGTGTACAGCGGCATAAACCCAGCAGTGACAGGATTGGTGAGGTTCCGTGAGCAAATGCAGACCCTTTGAAGTCATATTGCATGGTACCCATTCCATGGGTCTCAACTCTCCAGGTTTAAGGGATTCTTCCTTCAGCTAAAACATGCATGTGGAACCCAGAGTATGATCCACCGTGTGATCGGGAAACGTGTTCAAATGTGTCTCAGTTTTCGTCCCCTGGTACTCGGGTGCAACATTCCAGACGCTTTACTAACACTCTCCCCACTTGGAGAGTCAGTGCCTTTAACCTCCTGTTTGGCCCAGTTTGCAATTTCTGCGGAAAATGAACAGGAATAGGGAGAACCAATGAGAGACTAGCAGGAGGTTTCTGGACGGGCAAATTTAACTCTCATTTCCCAGCAGGAAGAGGAATTAACCAAAGGCTCAGCGTGCCATGCCGGAACCACACTAGGGCCTGAAGCAATCCTGCGGTGTTGCGGCCAGCTCACAAGAAAATGAGTTGAAGAAAGGAGCTAAGGGGCACTGTAATTCAGAAACATGCAGAGTTATAAATGACAGCTATCGTCCAAAAATATATTGAAGTAAGGCAGCCAAGAGGACTTGAAAGTGGGGCAGAATTGCAGGAAACCGGTTTCAGGAGGTAGACTGGAATTGCATGTAAAGCATAGGAAAAGAGGCAGAACGTCCACAATGATGCACTTGGCCAAAAGGGCTTATGCGTGTTTTCCTGAATATATTCAAGAAAAAAAGCATACGCACTTTTAGGCCAACCAAGCAGGCTTGCAAAGGAAATCTGCACTACAATGAAGTCTCACTGCCCCCCGGTCAAAAGGGCCATCTGAAAAAAGTGTAAAATCCAGAAAGGCAGGACAGGCCATGGAGAACTGGGAGCCTTCTTATGCTGATGGGCGGGATGTAAATTGCCAACAGCCACTCTGGAGAAGTGTACGGTGTTTCCTGAAACATATAAAAAACAAAGCAACAGAGCCTAGGGCACTTCCACTTATGGTCCTATAGCATAGGGAAATTAAAATCAAAAAGACACAGCCACCCCAAAGTTTGGGACGGCTGTGTTTATAAGAACCTCGTTTACGGTACAAGTTCAATATCACAGAAAGCAAAAAATGGATAAAGAAGTTGTGGTACTTACGTACAATGCAATATCAATCAGCAATGAAATCTATGTCCTCAGGCCCGTAGCAGCATAATGAGTGGATTCAGGTACGATGATTCTAAGTGAAATATGTCACACAGAAAAAGAAACATCATAAGATATCACTACTACACGGAATGTAAACTTGGCTACACAGGAACTGAATTACAAAAGAGAACAGGGTCTCAAATGTAGAAAACCAACTTATGCTTGCTTAAGGGGAAAGGTGAGTTGGGGTGCTGCATAAAACACGAGATTGAAATTAGCACAGATACCGTTCCATAAGCCAAATATATAATAGACAACAGCTACTCCTTGCTCAGCGAAGTGTACTCAACACCCCATATTAAATGCGTAAGAATATACCTGACTAGTAAGTATCTTAAAACCTATGGATTTATATGTCTCTGAAAGAGAATCAGGCGTGTGTACAGCGGCACAAACGCAGCAGTGATAGGATTGGTGAGGTTCGGTGAGCAAATGCAGACCTTTTGAAGTCATATTGCATGGTACCCGTTCCATGGGTCTCAACTCTCCAGGTTTAAGGGATTCTTCCTTCAGCTAAAAGATGCATGTGGAACCCAGCGTATGATCCACCGTGTGATCGGGAAACGTGTTCAAATGTGTCTCAGTTTTTGTCCGCTGGTACTCGGGTGCAACATTCCAGACGCTTTACTAACACTCTCCCCACTTGGAGAGTCAGTGCCTTTAACCTCCTGTTTGGCCCAGTTTGCAATTTCTGCGGAAGATGAACAGGAATAGGGAGAACCAATGAGAGAATAGCTGGAGGTGTCTGGACGGGCAAATTTAACTCTCATTTCCCACCAGGAAGAGGAATTAACCAAAGGCTCAGCGTGCCATGCCGGAACCACACTAGGGCCTGAAGCAATCTTGAGGTGTTGCGTCCAGCTCACAAGAAAGTGAGTTGAAGAAAGGAGCTCAGGGGCACTGTAATTCACAAACCTGCAGAGTTATAAATGACAGCTATTGTCCAAAAATATATTGAAGTAAGGCTGCCAAGAGGACTTGAACGCGGGGCAGAATTGCACGAAACCGATTTCAGGAGGTAGACTGGAATTGCATGTAAAGCATAGGAAAAGAGGCAGAACGTCCACAATGATGCACTTGGCCAAAAAGGGCGTATGCGTTTTTTCCTGAATATATTCAGGAAAAAACGCATACGCCCTTTTTGGCCAACCAAGCAAGCTTGCAAAGGAAATCTGGACTACAATGAAGTCTCACTGCCTCCCAGTCAAAAGTGCCATCTGAAAAAAGTGTAAAATCCAGAAAGGCAGGACAGGCCATGGAGAACTGGGAGCCTTGTTATGCTGATGGGGGTATGTAAATAGCCAACAGACACTCTGGAGAAGTGTATGGTGTTTCCTGAAACATCTAAAAAACAAAGCAACAGAGCCTAGGGCACTTCCACTTATGGTCCTATAGCTTAGGGAAATTAAAATGAAAAAGACACAGCCACCCCAAAGTTTGGGACAACTCTGTTTACAAGAACCTCGTTTATGGTACAAGTTCAATATCACAGAAAGCGAAAAATGGATAAAAAAGTTGTGGTAGTTCTGTACAATGCAATATCACTCAGCAATGAAATCTATGTCATCAGGCCCGTAGCAGCATAATGAGTGGATTCAGGTACGATGATTCTAAGTGAAATAAGTCACACAGAAAAAGAAACATCATAAGATATCACTAATACACAGAATGTAAACTCGGCTACACAGGAACTGAAATACAAAACAGAACAGGGTCTCATATGTAGAAAACCAACTTATGCTTGCTTAAGGGGAAAGGTGAGTTGGGGTGCTGCATAAAACACGAGATTGAAATTAGCACAGATACCATTCCATAAGCCAAGTATGTAATAGACAAGAGCTACTCCTTGCTCAACGAAGTGGACTCAACACCCCATATTAAACGTCTAAGAACATAACTGACTAATAAGAATCTAAAAACCTATGGATTTATATGTCTCCGAAAGAGAATCAAGCGTGTGTACAGTGGCATAAACGCAGCAGTGATAGCATTGGTGAGGTTCGGTGAGCAAATGCAGACCCTTTGAAGTCATATTGCATGGTATACATTCCATGGTTCTCAACTCTCCAGGTTTAAGGGATTCTTCCTTCAGCTAAATCATGCATGTGGAACCCAGAGTATGATCCACCGTGTGATCGGGAAACGTGTTTAAATGTGTCTCAGTTTTCGTCCCCTGGTACTCAGGTGCAACATTCCAGACACTTTACTAACACGCTCCCCACTTGGAGAGTCAGTGCCTTTAACCTCCTGTTTGGCCCAGTTTACAATTTCTGCAGAAAATGAACAGGAATAGGGAGAACCAATGGGAGACTAGCTGGAGGTGTCTGGACGGGCAAATTTAACTCTCATTTCCCACCAGGAAGAGAAATTAACCAAAGGCTCATCGTGCGAGGCCGAAACCACACTAGGGCCTGAAGCAATCCTGCGGTGTTGCGGCCAGCTCACAAGAAAGCGAGTTGAAGAAAGGAGCTCAGGGGCACTGTAATTCACAAACCTGCAGAGTTATAAATGGCAGCTATCATCCAAAAATATATTGAAGTAAGTCTGCCAAGAGGACTTGAAAGCGGGGCAGAATTGCAGGAAACCGATTTCAGGAGGTAGACTGGAATTGCATGTAAAGCATAGGAAAAGAGGCAGAACGTCCACAATGATGCACCTGGCCAAAAAGGGCGTATGCGTTTTTTCCTGAATATATTCAGGAAAAAACGCATACGCCCTTTTTGGCCAACCAAGCAAGCTTGCAAGGAAATCTGCACTACAATGAAGTCTCACTGCCCAACGCTGAAAAAGGCCATCTGAAAAAAGTGTAAAATCCAGAAAGGCAGGACAGGCCATGGAGAACTGGCAGCCTTGTTATGCTGATGAGCGGGATGTGAATTGCCAACAGCCACTCTGGAGAAGTGTATGGTGTTTCCTGAAACATCTAAAAAACAAAGCAACACAGCATAGTGCACTTCCACTTATGGGTCTATAGCTTAGGGAAATTAAAATCAAAAAGACACAGCCACCCCAAAGTTTGCGACGGCTCTGGTTACAAGAACCTCGTTTACAGTACAAGTTCAATATCAGAGAAAGCGAAAAATGGATAAAGAAGTTGTGGTACTTACGTACAATGCAATATCACTCAGCAATGAAATCTATGTCATCAGGCCCGTAGAAGCATAATGAGTGGATTCAGGTACGATGATTCTAAGTGAAATAAGTCACACAGAAAAAGAAATATCATAAGATATCACTAATACACGGAATGTAAACTTGGCTACACAGGAAATGAATTACAAATCAGAACAGGGTCTCTAATGTAGAACCAACTTATGCTTGCTTAAGGGGAAAGGTGAGTTGGGGTGCTGCATAAAACCAGAGATTGAAATTAGCACAGATACCATTCCATAAGCCAAATATGTAATAGACAAGAGCTACTCCTTGCTCAACGAAGTGGACTCAACACCCCATATTAAACGCCTAAGAATATACCTGACTAGTAAGAATCTTAAAACCTATGGATTTATATGTCTCCGAAAGAGAATCAAGCGTGTGTACAGTGGCATAAACGCAGCAGTGATAGGATTGGTGAGGTTCGGTGAGCAAATGCAGACCCTTTGAAGTCATATTGCATGGTACCCATTCCATGGTTCTCAACTCTCCAGGTTTAAGGGATTCTTCCTTCAGCTAAAACATGCATGTGGAACCCAGAGTATGATCCACCGTGTGATCGGGAAACGTGTTTAAATGTGTCTCAGTTTTCGTCCCCTGGTACTCGGGTGCAACATTCCAGACACTTTACTAACACGCTCCCCACTTGGAGAGTCAGTGCCTTTAACCTCCTGTTTGGCCCAGTTTGCAATTTCTGTGGAAAATGAACAGGAATAGGGAGAACCAATGGGAGACTAGCTGGAGGTGTCTGGACGGGCATATTTAACTCTCATTTCCCACCAGGAAGAGAAATTAACCAAAGGCTCATCGTGCGAGGCCGAAACCACACTAGGGCCTGAAGCAATCCTGCGGTGTTGCGGCCAGCTCACAAGAAAGCGAGTTGAAGAAAGGAGCTCAGGGGCCCTGTAATTCACAAACCTGCAGAGTTATAAATGACAGCTATCATCCAAAAATATATTGAAGTAAGGCAGCCAAGAGGACTTGAAAGCGGGGCAGAATTGCAGGAAACCGATTTCAGGAGGTAGACTGGAATTGCATGTAAAGCATAGGAAAAGAGGCAGAACGTCCACAATGATGCACTTGGCCAAAAAGGACGTATGTGTTTTTTCCTGAATATATTCAGGAAAAAACGCATACGCCCTTTTTGGGCAACCAAGCAAGCTTGCAAGGAAATCTGCACTACAATGAAGTCTCACTGCCCAACGCTCAAAAAGGCCATCTGAAAAAAGTGTAAAATCCAGAAAGGCAGGACAGGCCATGGAGAACTGGCAGCCTTGTTATGCTGATGGGCGGGATGTAAATTGCCAACAGCCACTCTGGAGAAGTGTATGGTGTTTCCTGAAACATCTAAAAAACAAAGCAACAGAGCATAGGGCACTTCCACTTATGGGCCTATAGCTTAGGGAAATTAAAATCAAAAAGACACAGCCACCCCAAAGTTTGGGACAGCTCTGTTTACAAGAACCTCGTTTACAGTACAAGTTCAATATCACAGAAAGCGAAAAATGTATAAAGAAGTTGTGGTACTTACGTACAATGCAATATCACGCAGCAATGAAATCTATGTCATCAGGCCCGTAGCAGCATAATGAGTGGATTCAGGTACGATGATTCTAAGTGAAATAAGTCACACAGAAAAAGAAACATCATAAGATATCACTAATATACGGAATGTAAACTTGGCTACACAGGAACTGAATTACAAATCAGAACAGGGTCTCTAATGTAGAACCAACTTATGCTTGCTTAAGGGGAAATGTGAGTTGGGGTGGTGCATAAAACCAGAGATTGAAATTAGCACAGATACCGTTCCATAAGAGAAATATGTAATAGACAAGAGCTACTCCTTGCTCAACGAAGTGGACTCAACACCCCATATTAAACGCCTAAGAATATACCTGACTAGTAAGAATCTTAAAACCTATGGATTTATATGTCTCCGAAAGAGAATCAAGCGTCTGTACAGCGGCATAAACACAGCAGTGATAGGATTGGTGAGGTTCGGTGAGCAAATGCAGACCCTTTGAAGTCATATTGCATGATACCCATTCCATGGGTCTCAACTCTCCAGGTTTAAGGGATTCTTCCTTCAGCTAAAACATGCATGTGGAACCCAGAGTATGATCCACCGTGTGATCGGGAAACGTGTTCAATGTGTCTCAGTTTTTCTCCCCTGGTACTCGGGTGCAACATTCCAGATGCTTTACTAAAACTCTCCCCACTTGGAGAGTCAGTGTCTTTAACCTCCTGTTTGGCCCAGTTTGCAATTTCTGCGGAAAATGAACAGGAATCGGGAGAACCAATGAGAGACTAGCTGGAGGTGTCTGGACGGGCAAATTTATCTCTCACTTCCCAGCAGGAAGAGGAATTAACCAAAGGCTCAGCGTGCCATGCCGGAACCACACTAGGGCCTGAAGCAATCCTGTGGTGTTGCGGCCAGCTCACAAGAAAGCGAGTTGAAAAAAGGAGCTCAGGGGCACTGTAATTCAGAAACCTGCAGAGTTATAAATGACAGCTATTGTCCAAAAATATATTGAAGTAAGGCTGCCAAGAGGACGTGAAAGCGGGGCAGAATTGCAGGAAACCGATTTCAGGAGGTAGACTGGAATTGCATGTAAAGCATAGGAAAAGAGGCAGAACGTCCACAATGATGCACTTGGCCAAAAAGGACGTATGGGTTTTTTTCTGAATATATTCAGGAAAAAACGCATACGCACTTTTCGGCCTACCAAGCAAGCTTACAAAGGAAATCTGCACTACAATGATGTCTCACTGCCCCCCAGTCAAACGTGCCATCTGAAAAAAGTGTAAAATCCAGAAAGGCAGGACAGGCCATGGAGAACTGGGAGACTTGTTATGCTGATGGGGGTATGTAAATAGCCAACAGACACTCTGGAGAATTGTATGGTGTTTCCTGAAACATCTAAAAAACAAAGCAACAGAGCCTAGGGCACTTCCACTTATGGTCCTATAGCTTAGGGAAATTAAAATCAAAAAGACACAGCCACCCCAAAGTTTGGGACAACTCTGTTTACAAAAACCTCGTTTATGGTACAAGTTCAATATCACAGAAAGCGAAAAATGGATAAAAAAGTTGTGGTAGTTCCGTACAATGCAATATCACTCAGCAATGAAATCTATGTCATCAGGCCCGTAGCAGCATAATGAGTGGATTCAGGTACGATGATTCTAAGTGAAATAAGTCACACAGAAACAGAAACATCATACGATATCACTAATACACGGAATGTAAACTCGGCTACAGAGGAACTGAAATACAAAACAGAACAGTGTCTCATATGTAGAAAACCAACTTATGCTTGCTTAAGGGGAAAGGTGAGTTGGGGTGCTGCATAAAACACGAGATTGAAATTAGCACAGATACCATTCCATAAGCCAAGTATGTAATAGACAAGAGCTACTCCTTGCTCAACGAAGTGGACTCAACACCCCATATTAAACGCCTAAGAATATAACTGAATAGTAAGAATCTTAAAACCTATGGATTTATATGTCTCCGAAAGAGAATCAAGCGTGTGTACAGTGGCATAAACGCAGCAGTGATAGGATTGGTGAGGTTCGGTGAGCAACTGCAGACCCTTTGAATTCATATTGCATGGTACCCATTCCATGGTTCTCAACTCTCCAGGTTTAAGGGATTCTTCCTTCAGCTAAAACATGCATGTGGAACCCAGTGTATCCACCGTGTGATCGGGAAACGTGTTTAAATGTGTCTCAGTTTTCGTCCCCTGGTACTCGGGTGCAACATTCCAGACACTTTACTAACACGCTCCCCACTTGGAGAGTCAGTGCCTTTAACCTCCTGTTTGGCCCAGTTTGCAATTTCTGCGGAAAATGAACAGGAATAGGGAGAACCAATGGGAGACTAGCTGGAGGTGTCTGGACGGGCATATTTAACTCTCATTTCCCACCAGGAAGAGAAATTAACCAAAGGCTCATCGTGCGAGGCCGAAACCACACTAGGGCCTGAAGCAATCCTGCGGTGTTGCGGCCAGCTCACAAGAAAGCGAGTTGAAGAAAGGAGCTCAGGGGCCCTGTAATTCACAAACCTGCAGAGTTATAAATGACAGCTATCATCCAAAAATATATTGAAGTAAGGCAGCCAAGAGGACTTGAAAGCGGGGCAGAATTGCAGGAAACCGATTTCAGGAGGTAGACTGGAATTGCATGTAAAGCATAGGAAAAGAGGCAGAACGTCCACAATGATGCACTTGGCCAAAAAGGACGTATGCGTTTTTTCCTGAATATATTCAGGAAAAAACGCATACGCCCTTTTTGGCCAACCAAGCAAGCTTGCAAGGAAATCTGCACTACAATGAAGTCTCACTGCCCAACGCTCAAAAAGGCCATCTGAAAAAAGTGTAAAATCCAGAAAGGCAGGACAGGCCATGGAGAACTGGCAGCCTTGTTATGCTGATGGGCGGGATGAAAATTGCCAACAGCCACTCTGGAGAAGTGTATGGTGTTTCCTGAAACATCTAAAAAACAAAGCAACAGAGCATAGGGCACTTCCACTTATGGGCCTATAGCTTAGGGAAATTAAAATCAAAAAGACACAGCCACCCCAAAGTTTGGGACAGCTCTGTTTACAAGAACCTCGTTTACAGTACAAGTTCAATATCACAGAAAGCGAAAAATGTATAAAGAAGTTGTGGTACTTACGTACAATGCAATATCACGCAGCAATGAAATCTATGTCATCAGGCCCGTAGCAGCATAATGAGTGGATTCAGGTACGATGATTCTAAGTGAAATAAGTCACACAGAAAAAGAAACATCATAAGATATCACTAATATACGGAATGTAAACTTGGCTACACAGGAACTGAATTACAAATCAGAACAGGGTCTCTAATGTAGAACCAACTTATGCTTGCTTAAGGGGAAAGGTGAGTTGGGGTGGTGCATAAAACCAGAGATTGAAATTAGCACAGATACCGTTCCATAAGAGAAATATGTAATAGACAAGAGCTACTCCTTGCTCAACGAAGTGGACTCAACACCCCATATTAAACGCCTAAGAATATACCTGACTAGTAAGAATCTTAAAACCTATGGATTTATATGTCTCCGAAAGAGAATCAAGCGTCTGTACAGCGGCATAAACACAGCAGTGATAGGATTGGTGAGGTTCGGTGAGCAAATGCAGACCCTTTGAAGTCATATTGCATGATACCCATTCCATGGGTCTCAACTCTCCAGGTTTAAGGGATTCTTCCTTCAGCTAAAACATGCATGTGGAACCCAGAGTATGATCCACCGTGTGATCGGGAAACGTGTTCAATGTGTCTCAGTTTTTGTCCCCTCGTACTCGGGTGCAACATTCCAGATGCTTTACTAAAACTCTCCCCACTTGGAGAGTCAGTGTCTTTAACCTCCTGTTTGGCCCAGTTTGCAATTTCTGCGGAAAATGAACAGGAATCGGGAGAACCAATGAGAGACTAGCTGGAGGTGTCTGGACGGGCAAATTTATCTCTCACTTCCCAGCAGGAAGAGGAATTAACCAAAGGCTCAGCGTGCCATGCCGGAACCACACTAGGGCCTGAAGCAATCCTGTGGTGTTGCGGCCAGCTCACAAGAAAGCGAGTTGAAAAAAGGAGCTCAGGGGCACTGTAATTCACAAACCTGCAGAGTTATAAATGACAGCTATCGTCCGAAAATAAATTGAAGTAAGGCTGCCAAGGGGACTTGAAAGCGGGGCAGAATTGCAGGAAACCAATTTCAGGAGGTAGACTGGATTTGCATGTAAAGCATAGGAAAAGAGGCAGAACGTCCACAATGATGCACTTGGCCAAAAAGGGAAATGCGTTTTTTCCTGAATATATACAGGGAAAAAAGCATAAGCTCTTTTTGGCCAACCAAGCAAGCTTGCAAAGGAAATCTACACTACAATGAAGTCTCACTGCCCCCCGGTCAAAAGGGCCATCTGAAAAAAGTGTAAAATCCAGAAAGGCAGGACAGGCCATGGAGAACTGGGAGCCTTCTTATGCTGATGGGCGGGATGTAAATTGCCAACAGCCACTCTGGAGAAGTGTATGGTGTTTCCTGAAACTTCTAAAAAACAAAGCAACAGAGCCTAGGGCACTTCCACTTATGGTCCTATAGCTTAGGGAAATTAAAATCAAAAAGACACAGCCATCCCAAAGTTTGGGACGGCTCTGTTTACAAGAAGCTCATTTACGGTACAAGATCAATATCACAGAAAGCAAAAAATGGATAAAGAAATTGTGGTACTTACGTACAATGCAATATCACTCAGCAATGAAATCTATGTCATCAGGCCCGTAGCAGCATAATCAGTGGATTCAGGTACGATGATTCTAAGTGAAATAAATCACACAGAAAAAGAAACATCATAAGATATCACTACTACATGGAATGTAAACTTGGCTACACAGGAACTGAAATACAAAATAGAACAGGGTCTCAAATGTAGAACCAACTTATGCTTGCTTAAGGGGAATGGTGAGTTGGGGTGCTGCATAAAACCAGAGATTGAAATTAGCACAGATACCGTTCCATAAGCCAAATATATAATAGACAAGAGCTACTCCTTGCTCAACGAAGTGCACCCAACACCCCTTATTAAACGCCTAAGAATATACCTGACTAGTAAGAATCTTAAAACCTATGGATTTATATGTCTCTGAAAGAGAATCCAGCGTGTGTACAGCGGCATAAACCCAGCAGTGACAGGATTGGTGAGGTTCCGTGAGCAAATGCAGACCCTTTGAAGTCATATTGCATGGTACCCATTCCATGGGTCTCAACTCTCCAGGTTTAAGGGATTCTTCCTTCAGCTAAAACATGCATGTGGAACCCAGAGTATGATCCACCGTGTGATCGGGAAACGTGTTCAAATGTGTCTCAGTTTTCGTCCCCTGGTACTCGGGTGCAACATTCCAGACGCTTTACTAACACTCTCCCCACTTGGAGAGTCAGTGCCTTTAACCTCCTGTTTGGCCCAGTTTGCAATTTCTGCGGAAAATGAACAGGAATAGGGAGAACCAATGAGAGACTAGCAGGAGGTTTCTGGACGGGCAAATTTAACTCTCATTTCCCAGCAGGAAGAGGAATTAACCAAAGGCTCAGCGTGCCATGCCGGAACCACACTAGGGCCTGGAGCAATCCTGCGGTGTTGCGGCCAGCTCACAAGAAAATGAGTTGAAGAAAGGAGCTAAGGGGCACTGTAATTCAGAAACATGCAGAGTTATAAATGACAGCTATCGTCCAAAAATATATTGAAGTAAGGCAGCCAAGAGGACTTGAAAGTGGGGCAGAATTGCAGGAAACCGGTTTCAGGAGGTAGACTGGAATTGCATGTAAAGCATAGGAAAAGAGGCAGAACGTCCACAATGATGCACTTGGCCAAAAGGGCTTATGCGTGTTTTCCTGAATATATTCAAGAAAAAAAGCATACGCACTTTTAGGCCAACCAAGCAGGCTTGCAAAGGAAATCTGCACTACAATGAAGTCTCACTGCCCCCCGGTCAAAAGGGCCATCTGAAAAAAGTGTAAAATCCAGAAAGGCAGGACAGGCCATGGAGAACTGGGAGCCTTGTTATGCTGATGGGCGGGATGTAAATTGCCAACAGCCACTCTGGAGAAGTGTACGGTGTTTCCTGAAACATATAAAAAACAAAGCAACAGAGCCTAGGGCACTTCCACTTATGGTCCTATAGCATAGGGAAATTAAAATCAAAAAGACACAGCCACCCCAAAGTTTGGGACGGCTGTGTTTATAAGAACCTCGTTTACGGTTCAAGTTCAATATCACAGAAAGCAAAAAATGGATAAAGAAGTTGTGGTACTTACGTACAATGCAATATCAATCAGCAATGAAATCTATGTCCTCAGGCCCGTAGCAGCATAATGAGTGGATTCAGGTACGATGATTCTAAGTGAAATATGTCACACAGAAAAAGAAACATCATAAGATATCACTACTACACGGAATGTAAACTTGGCTACACAGGAACTGAATTACAAAAGAGAACAGGGTCTCAAATGTAGAAAACCAACTTATGCTTGCTTAAGGGGAAAGGTGAGTTGGGGTGCTGCATAAAACACGAGATTGAAATTAGCACAGATACCGTTCCATAAGCCAAATATATAATAGACAACAGCTACTCCTTGCTCAGCGAAGTGTACTCAACACCCCATATTAAATGCGTAAGAATATACCTGACTAGTAAGTATCTTAAAACCTATGGATTTATATGTCTCTGAAAGAGAATCAGGCGTGTGTACAGCGGCACAAACGCAGCAGTGATAGGATTGGTGAGGTTCGGTGAGCAAATGCAGACCTTTTGAAGTCATATTGCATGGTACCCGTTCCATGGGTCTCAACTCTCCAGGTTTAAGGGATTCTTCCTTCAGCTAAAAGATGCATGTGGAACCCAGCGTATGATCCACCGTGTGATCGGGAAACGTGTTCAAATGTGTCTCAGTTTTTGTCCGCTGGTACTCGGGTGCAACATTCCAGACGCTTTACTAACACTCTCCCCACTTGGAGAGTCAGTGCCTTTAACCTCCTGTTTGGCCCAGTTTGCAATTTCTGCGGAAGATGAACAGGAATAGGGAGAACCAATGAGAGAATAGCTGGAGGTGTCTGGACGGGCAAATTTAACTCTCATTTCCCACCAGGAAGAAGAATTAACCAAAGGCTCAGCGTGCCATGCCGGAACCACACTAGGGCCTGAAGCAATCTTGAGGTGTTGCGTCCAGCTCACAAGAAAGTGAGTTGAAGAAAGGAGCTCAGGGGCACTGTAATTCACAAACCTGCAGAGTTATAAATGACAGCTATTGTCCAAAAATATATTGAAGTAAGGCTGCCAAGAGGACTTGAAAGCGGGGCAGAATTGCAGGAAACCGATTTCAGGAGGTAGACTGGAATTGCATGTAAAGCATAGGAAAAGAGGCAGAACGTCCACAATGATGCACTTGGCCAAAAAGGGCGTATGCGTTTTTTCCTGAATATATTCAGGAAAAAACGCATACGCCCTTTTTGGCCAACCAAGCAAGCTTGCAAAGGAAATCTGCACTACAATGAAGTCTCACTGCCTCCCAGTCAAAAGTGCCATCTGAAAAAAGTGTAAAATCCAGAAAGGCAGGACAGGCCATGGAGAACTGGGAGCCTTGTTATGCTGATGGGGGTATGTAAATAGCCAACAGACACTCTGGAGAAGTGTATGGTGTTTCCTGAAACATCTAAAAAACAAAGCAACAGAGCCTAGGGCACTTCCACTTATGGTCCTATAGCTTAGGGAAATTAAAATCAAAAAGACACAGCCACCCCAAAGTTTGGGACAACTCTGTTTACAAGAACCTCGTTTATGGTACAAGTTCAATATCACAGAAAGCGAAAAATGGATAAAAAAGTTGTGGTAGTTCTGTACAATGCAATATCACTCAGCAATGAAATCTATGTCATCAGGCCCGTAGCAGCATAATGAGTGGATTCAGGTACGATGATTCTAAGTGAAATAAGTCACACAGAAAAAGAAACATCATAAGATATCACTAATACACAGAATGTAAACTCGGCTACACAGGAACTGAAATACAAATCAGAACAGGGTCTCTAATGTAGAACCAACTTATGCTTGCTTAAGGGAAAGGTGAGTTGGGGTGCTGCATAAAACCAGAGATTGAAATTAGCACAGATACCGTTCCATAAGCCAAATATGTAATAGACAAGAGCTACTCCTTGCTCAACGAAGTGGACTCAACACCCCATATTAAACGCCTAAGAATATACCTGACTAGTAAGAATCTTAAAACCTATGGATTTATATGTCTCTATAAGAGAATCAAGCGTGTGTACAGCGGCATAAACACAGCAGTGACAGGATTGTGAGGTTCGGTGAGCAAATGCAGACCCTTTGAAGTCATATTGCATGGTACCCATTCCATGAGTCTCAACTCTCCAGGTTTAAGCGATTCTTCCTTCAGCTAAAACATGCATGTGCAACCCAGAGTATGATCCACCGTGTGATAGGAAAATGTGTTCAAATGTATCTCAGTTTTCGTTCCCTGGTACTCGGGTGCAACATTAAAGACGCTTTACTAACACTCTCCCCACTTGGAGTGTCAGTGCCTTTAACCTCCTGTTTGGCCCAGTTTGCAATTTCTGCGGAAAATGAACAGGAATAGGGAGAACCAATGGGAGACTAGCTGGAGGTGTCTGGACGGGCAAATTTAACTCTCATTTCCCACCAGGAAGAGGAATTAACCAAAGGCTCAGCGTGCCAGGCTGGAAACACACTAGGGCCTGAAGCAACCCTGCGGTGTTGCGGCCAGCTCACAAGAAAGCAAGTAGAAGAAAGGAGCTCAGCGGCACTGTAATTCACAAACTTGCAGAGTTATAAATGACAGCTATCGTCCAAAAATATATTGAAGTAAGGCTGCCAAGAGGACTTGAAAGCGGGGCAGAATCCAGGAAACCGATTTCAGGAGGTAGACTGGAATTGCATGTAAAGCATAGGAAAAGAGGCAGAACGTCCGCAATGATGCACTTGGCCAAAAAGGGCGTATGCGTTTTTTCCTGAATATATTCAGGAAAAAACGCATACGCCCTTTTTGGCCAACCAAGCAAGCTTGCAAAGGAAATCTGCACTACAATGAAGTCTCACTGCCCCCCGGTGAAAAGGGCCATCTGAAAAAAGTGTAAAATCCAGAAAGGCAGTACAGGCCATGGAGAGATGGGAACCTTGTGATGCTGATGGGTGGGTTGTAAATTGCCCAAAGCCACTCTGGAGAAGTGTATGGTGTTTCCTGAAACATCTAAAAAACAAAGCAACAGAGCCTAGGGCACTTCCACTTATGGTCCTATAGCTTAGTGAAATTAAAATCAAAAAGACACAGCCACCCCAAAGTTTGGAATGGCTCTGTTTACAAGAACCTCTTTTATGGTACAAGTTCAATATCGCAGAAAGCGAAAAATGGATAAAGAAGTTGTGGTACTTACGTACAATGCAATATCACTCAGCAATGAAATCTATGTCATCAGACCTGTAGCAGCATAATGAGTGGATTCAGGTACGATGATTCTAAGTGAAATAAGTCACACAGAAAAAGAAACTTCATAAGATATCACTACTACACGGAATGTAAACTTGGCTACACAGGAACTGAATTACAAAAGAGAACAGTGTCTCAAATGTAGAAAACCAACTTATGCTTGCTTAAGGGGAAAGGTGAGTTGGGGTGCTGCATAAAACCAGAGATTGAAATTAGCACAGATACCGTTCCATAAGCCAAATATGTAATAGACAACAGCTACTCCTTGCTCAGCGAAGTGGACTCAACACCCCATATTAAATGCGTAAGAATATACCTGACTAGTAAGAATCTTAAAACCTATGGATTTATATGTCTCTGAAAGAGAATCAAGCGTGTGTACAGCAGCACAAACGCAGCAGTGATAGGATTGGTGAGGTTCGGTGAGCAAATGCAGACCCTTTGAAGTCATATTGCATGGTACCCGTTCCATGGGTCTCAACTCTCCAGGTTTAAGGGATTCTTCCTTCAGCTAAAAGATGCATGTGGAACCCAGCGTATGATCCACCGTGTGATCGGGAAACGTGTTCAAATGTGTCTCAGTTTTCGTCCGCTGGTACTCAGGTGCAACATTCCAGACGCTTTACTAACACTCTCCCCACTTGGAGAGTCAGTGCCTTTAACCTCCTGTTTGGCCGAGTTTGCAAATTCTGCGGAAGATGAACAGGAATAGGGAGAACCAATGAGAGACTAGCTGGAGGTGTCTGGACGGGCAAATTTAACTCTCATTTCCCACCAGGAAGACGAATTAACCAAAGGCTCAGCGTGCCATGCCGGAACCACACTAGGGCCTGAAGCAATCTTGAGGTGTTGCGTCCAGCTCACAAGAAAGTGACTTGAAGAAAGGAGCTAAGGGGCACTGTAATTCACAAACCTGCAGAGTTATAAATGACAGCTATTGTCCAAAAATATATTGAAGTAAGGCTGCCAAGAGGACTTGAAAGCGGGGCAGAATTGCAGGAAACCGATTTCAGGAGGTAGACTGGAATTGCATGTAAAGCATAGGAAAAGAGGCAGAACGTCCACAATGATGCACTTGGCCAAAAAGGACGTATGGGTTTTTTCCTGAATATATTCAGGAAAAAACGCATACGCCCTTTTTGGCCAAACAAGCAAGCTTACAAAGGAAATCTGCACTACAATGATGTCTCACTGCCCCCCTGTCAAAAGGGCCATCTGAAAAAAGTGTAAAATCCAGAAAGGCAGGACAGGTCATGGAGAACTGGGAGCCTTGTTATACTGATGGGTGTGATGTAAATTGCCAACAGCCACTCTGGAGAAGTGTATGGTGTTTCCTGAAACATCTAAAAAACAAAGCAACAGAGCCTAGGGTACTTCCACTTATGGTCCTATAGCTTAGGGAAATTAAAATCAAAAAGACACAGCCACCCCAAAGTTTGGGATGGCTCTGTTTACAAGAACCTCGTTTACGGTACAAGTTCAATATCGCAGAAAGCAAAAAATGGATAAAGAAGTTGTGGTACTTACGTACAATGCAATATCACTCAGCAATGAAATCTACGTCATCAGGCCCGTAGCAGCATAATGAGTGGATTCAGGTACGATGATTCTAAGTGAAATAAGTCACACAGAAAAAGAAACATCATAAGATATCACTACTACACGGAATGTAAACTTGGCTACACAGGAACTGAATTACAAAACAGAACAGTGTCTGAAATGTAGAAAACCGACATATGCTTGCTTAAGGAAAAAGGTGAGTTGGGGTGCTGCATAAAACCAGAGATTGAAATTAGCACAGATACCATTCCATAAGCCAAATATGTAATAGACAAGAGCTACTCCTTGCTCAACGAAGTGGACTCAACAACCCATATTTAACGCCTAAGAATATACCTGACTAGAAAGAATCTTAAAAACTATGGATTTATATGTCTTCGAAAGAGAATCAAGCATGTGTACAGCAGCATAAACACAGCATTGATAGGATTTGTGAGGTTCGGTGAGCAAATGCAGACCCTTTGAAGTCATATTGCATGGTACCCATTCCATGGGTCTCAACTCTCCAGGTTTAAGGGATTCTTCCTTCAGCTAAAACATGCATGTGGAACCCAGAGTATGATCCACCGTGTGATCGGGAAACGTGTTCAAATGTGTCTCAGTTTTCGTCCCCTGGTACTCGGGTGCAACATTCCAGACGCTTTACTAACACTCTCCCCACTTGGAGAGTCAGTGCCTTTAACCTCCTGTTTGGCCTAGTTTGCAATTTCGGCGGAAAATGAACAGGAATAGGGAGAACCAATGAGAGACTAGCTGGAGGTGTCTGGACGGGCAAATTTAACTCTCATTTCCCACCAGGAAGAGGAAATAACCAAAGGCTCAGCGTGCCATGCCGGAACCACACTAGGGCTTGAAGCAATCCTGCGGTTTTGCGGCCAGCTCACAAGAAAGCAAGTTGAAGAAAGGAGCTCAGGGGCACTGTAATTCACAAACCTGCAGAGTTATAAATGACAGGTATCATCCAAAATTATACTGAAGTAAGGCTGCGAAGAAGACTTGAATGCGGGGCAGAATTGCTGGAAACTGATTTCAGAAGGTACACGGGAGTCACTCTTGAAGCATAGGAAAAGAGACAGAACTTGGAAAATAATGCACTTGGCAAAAAAGGGCATATGTGTTTTATCCAGAGCTCTCATAACCGAGGGGAGGAGATTCCCAGCAGCCTCCAACTGCCACCTGAGGGCTCACGTTGCCAACGCAACGTGAGCAAGCCAGGCAGGAGTTACCTCACAGCAGAGGTCCCACCTCACATAAGGGTGAGAATCCCAGCCAACATCAGACTCTCACCAGAGGGCCCACATCACCAAGGGGATGGGAACCAGGCAGGAGTGTCTTCACACCAGTGGGGCCACATCATTGAAAGGTGAGGTACTCAGCACATGTGTCCTCAAACCAGAGGACCCACATCACCAAGTGCCTCGGAGTGAGGCAGGCAGGAGTAGCCTCACAACACTGGGCCCATAGAATAAAAAAGTGAGGAATCCAGCAGTTGGAACCTCCCAGCAGGCGGCCCAGAACACCGAGGCTATGGGATCCAGGTCACAGTGAACTCACAGGAGAGGGCCCATGTCATGAAACTGAGCAACCCAGCCATTGGGACCTCAGAGCACGAGGCTCACATCCCCATGGGGATATAAATCTGGTAGGAGTGTCCTCGCACCACTGAGAACGTATCAGAAAATTTTGGGAGACCAGCAGTTAGGGTCTGACGCCAGAGGACCCTCATCACCAAGGGAAGGAGGCTCCCAGCAGGCTCCAACTGCCACCAGAGGGCTGACGTCGCCAAGGCGATGTGTGCCAACCAGGCACGAATGACCTCACAGCAGAGGGCCCACCTCAGAGAAGTGTGACGAACCCAGTCAGGATCAGACTCGCACCAGAGGGCCCACATCACCAAATGGATTGGAACCAGGCAGGAGTGTCCTCACATGAGTAGGGCCACATCATCTAAAGGTGAGGAACCCAGAACATGTGGCTTCAAACCATAGGACACCCATCACCAAGGGGCTGGGAGTGAGGCAGGCAGGAGGAGCCTCACAACAGAGGGCCCAAAAATAAGAAAGGTGAGGAATCCAGCAGTTGGAACCTCCCAGCAGGCGGCCCAGAGCACAGAGGCTAGGGGATCCAGGCCAGAGTGAACTAACACCAGACAGCCCACATCATGAAACTGTGAGCAACCCAGACATTGGGACCTCAGAGCAGAAGGCCCACATCCCCATGGTGATGGGAACATGACAGGAGTGTCCTGGCATCACTGGGCTCACATCAGAAAACGTGGGGTGCTCAGAAGTTAGGGCCTGACGCTAGACTGCACTCATCACCGAGGGGACGAGGCTCCTATCAGGCTCCAGCTGCCACCAGAGGGCCAACGTCACCAAGGCGATGTGTGCCAGCCCGGCAGGAGTGACCTCACAGCAGAGGGCCCACCTCACAGAAGGGTGAGGAACACAGCCAGGATCAGACTCTCACCAGAGGGCCCACATCACCAAGGGGATGGGAACCAGGCAGGAGTGTCCCCACACCAGTGGGACAACATCATCGAAAGGTGAGGATCCCAGCACATGTAGCCTCAAACCAGAGGAACCACATCACCAAGGGGTTCCGAATGAGGCTGGCAGGACCGGCCTCACAACACAGGGTCCATAGAATATAAAAGTTGAGGAATCCAGCAGTTGGAACCTCCCAGCAAGCGGCCCAGAGCACCGAGGCTATGAGATCCAGGCCGCAGTGAACTCACAGCAGAGGGCCCACATCATGAACCTGTGAGCAGCCCAGCCGTTGGGACCACAGAACAGAAGGCCCACATCCCCATTGGGATGGGAACCTGGCAGGAGTGGCCTCGCACAACTTAGTACATATCAGAAAATGTTAGGAGCCCAGCAGATAGGGCCTGACGCCAGGGGGCTCTCATAACTGAGGGGAGGAGACTCCCAACAGGTTCCAACTGCCAACAGAGGGCCCACGTCTACAAGGTGGCATGCGCCAGCCAGGCAGTAGTGACCTCACAGCAGAGGGCCTATTTCACAGAAGGGAGAGGAACCGAGGCAGGATGAGACTCTCGCCAGAGGACCCACAACACCAAGGGGATGGGAACCAGTCAGGGCTGTCCTCCCACCAGTGGGGCCACATCATCGAAAGGTGAGGAACCCAGCACATGCGGCCTCATATCAGAGGACATACATCACAAAGGGGATGGGAGTGAGGCAGGTAGGAGTAGCCTAAAAACAGAGGACCCAAAGAATAAAAAAGGTGAGGAATCCAGCATTTTGAACCTCCCAGCAGGTGGCCGAGAGCACAGAAGCTATGGGATGCAGGCAGGAGTGAACTAACAGCAGAGAGCCCACATCATGAAACTGTGAGCAACCCAGGCGTTGGGACCTCAGAGCAGAAGGCCCACATCCCCATGGGGATGGGAACCTGACAGGAGTGTCCTGGCATCACTGGGCTCACATCAGAAAACGTGGGGAGCCCAGCAGTTAGGGCCTGATGCTAGAGGGCCGTCATCACCGAGGGGAGGAGGTTCCCAGCAGGTTCCATGTGCCAACAGAGGGCCCACGTCGCCAAGGTGATGTGTGCAAGTCAGGCAGGATTGACCTCACAGCAGAGGGCCTACCTCACAGAAGAGTGAGGAACCCAGCCAGGATAAGACTGTCACCAGAAGGCCCACATCACCAAGGGGATGGGAACCAGGCAGAAGTGTCCTCACACCAGTGGAGCCACATCATTGAAAGTTGCGGAACCCAGCACATGTGGCCTCAAACCAGAGGACCCACATCTCGAAGGGGTTGTGAGTGAGGCAGGCAGGAGGAGCATCGCAACACAAGACCCATAGAATACAAAAGTTGAGGAATCGAGCAGTTGGAACCTCCCAGCAGGCGGCCCAGAGCACAGAGTCTATGGCATCCAGGCCAGAGTGAACTAACAGCAGAGAGCCCACATCATGAAACTGTGAACAACCCAGCCGTTGGGACTTCAGAGCAGAAGACCCACATCTCAATGGGGATGTGAACCTGGTTGGAGTGTCTTCGAACCACTGGGTGCATATCACAAAATGTGGGGAGCCCAGCCGTTAGGGCCTGACGCCAGAGGGCCCTCATCACCGAGGGGAGGAGGCTCCCAGCAGGCTCCAAGTGCCACCAGAGGGCTCATGTCCACCAGGCGAGCTGAGAGCAAGCCAGGCAGGAGTGACCTCACAGCAGACGGCCCACCTCACAGAAGGGTGAGGAACCCAGCCAGGATCAGACTCTCAACAGAGGGCCCACATCACCAAGGGGATGTGAACCAGGCAGGAGTCTCCTAAGACCATTGGTCCCACATCATCGAAAGGTGAGGAACCCAGCACATGTGGCCTCAAACCAGATGACACACATCACGAAGGGGCTGGGAGTGAGGCAGGCAGGAGGATCCTCACAACAGAGGGCCTAAAAAATTAAAAAAGTGAGGAATCCAGCAGTTGGAACCTCCCAGCAGGCGGCCAAGAGCACAGAGGCTATGGGATCCAGGCCACAGTGAACTAACACCAGAGAGCCCACATCATGAAATTGTGATCAACCCAGCCGTTGGAACCTCAGAGCAGAAGGCCCACATCCCCATGGAGATGGGAACCTAAGAGGAGTGCCCGAGCATCACTGGGCTCACTAAGAAAAGTTGGGGAGCCCAGCAGTTAGGGCCTGACGTCAGAGGGCCCTCATCACAGAGGTGAGGAGGCTCCCAGCAGGGTCCAAGTGCCACCAGAGGGCTCATGTCAACAAGGCGAGGTGAGCAAGCCAGGCAAGAGTTACCTGATAGTAGAGGGCCCACCTCACAGATGGGTGAGGAATCCAGCCAGGATCAGACTCTCACCAGAGGGCCCACATCACAAAGGGGATGGGAACCAGCCAGGATTATCCTCACACCAGTGGGGCCTCATTATCGAAAGGTGAGGAACCCAGCACATGTGTCCTCAAACCAGAGGACCCACATCACCAAGGGCCTTGGAGTGAGACAGGCAGGAGTAGCCTCACAACACAGGGCACATAATATAAAAAACGTGAGGATTCCAGCATTTAGAACTTCCAGCAGGCGGCTCAGAACACCGAGGCTATGGGATCCAGGCCGCAGTGAACTCACAGCAGAGGGCCCACATCATAAAACTGTGAGCAACCCAGGCGTTGGGACCTCAGCGCAGAAGGCCCACATCCCCATGGGAATGGGAACCTGGCTGGAGTGTCCTCGCACCACTGGGCGCACATCAGAAAATGTGGGGAGCCCACCATTTAGGGCCTGATGCCAGAGGGCCGTCATCACCGAGAGGAGGAGGCACCCTGCACGCTCCAACTGCCACCAGAGGGCTCACGTCTCCAAGGTGACGTGTGCCAGCCAGGCAGGAGTGACCTCACAGCAGAGGGCCTACCTCACAGAACGTTGAGGAACCCAGCCAGGATTAGACTCTCGCCAGAGGGCCCACCTCACCAAGGGTATGGGAACCAGGCAGGAGTGTCCTCACACGAGTGGGGTCACATCATCGAAAGGTGAGGAACGCAGCACATGTGGCCTCAAGCCATAGGACAGTCATCACCAAGGGGCTGGCAGTGAGGCAGGCAGGAGGAGCCTCACAACAGAGGGCACATAGAATAAAAAAGTTGAGGAATCCAGCAGTTGGAACCTCCCAGCAGGCGGCTCAGAGCACCGATGATAAGGGATCCTTGCCGGAGTGAACTCACAGCAGAGGGCCCACATCATGGTACTGTGAGCAAGCCAGCCGTTTTGACCTCAGAGCAGAAGGCCCATATCCCCATGGGGATGGGAACCTGGCAAGAGTGTCCTCACTCACTTGGCGCACATCAGAAAATGTGGGGAGCCCAGCCGTTATGGCCTAATGTAAGAGGGCCCTCATCACCGAGGGGAGGAGGATCTCAGCACACTCCAACTGCCACCAGAGGGCCCACGTCGCCAAGGTGACGTGTGCCAGACAGGCATGATTGACCTCACAGCAGAGGGCCCACCTCACAGAAGGGTGAGGAACCCAGCCATGATCAGACTCTCACCTGAGGGCCCACATCAGCAAGGGGATGGGAACCAATCAGGACTGTCTTCCCTCCAGTGGGGCCACATCATCGAAAGGTGCGGAACCCAGCACATGTGGCCTCAAATCAGAGGACACATATCACAAAGGGAATGGGAGTGAGGCAGGCAGGAGTAGCCTAAAAACAGAGGGCCCAAAGAATAAGAAAGGTGAGGAATCCAGCAGTTGGAACCTCCCAGCAGGCGGCCGAGAGCACAGAAGCTATGGGATGCAGGCAGGAGTGAACTAACAGCAGAGAGCGCACATCATGAAACTGTGAGCAACCCAGACGCTGAGACCTCAGAGCAGAAGGCCCACATCCCAATGGGGATGTGAACCTGGCTGGAGTGTCCTCGCACCACTGGGCGCACATCACAAAATGTGGGGAGCCCAGCAGTTAGGGCCTGACGCCAGAGGGCCCTCATCACCGAGGGGAGGAGGCCCCCAGCAGGCTCCAAGTGCCACCAGAGGGCTCATGTCCACAAGGCGAGGTGAGCAAGCCAGGCAGGAGTGACCTCACAGCAGACGGCCCACCTCACAGATGGGTGAGGAACCCAGCCAGGATCAGACTCTCAACAGAGGGCCCACATCACCAAGGGGATGTGAACCAGGCAGGAGTCTCCTAAGACCATTGGTCCCACATCATCGAAAGGTGAGGAACCCAGCACATGTGGCCTCAGACCAGACGACACACATCACGAAGGGGCTGGGAGTGAGGCAGGCAGGAGGATCCTCACAACAGAGGGCCTAAAAAATTAAAAAAGTGAGGAATCCAGCAGTTGGAACCTCCCAACAGGCAGCCAAGAGCACAGAGGCTATGGGATCCAGGCCACAGTGAACTAACACCAGAGAGCCCACATCATGAAAATGTGAACAACCCAGCCTTTGGGACCTCAGAGCAGAAGGCCCACATCCCCATGGAGATGGGATCCTAAGAGGAGTGCCCGAGCATCACTGGGCTCACTAAGAAAAGTTGGTGAGCCCAGCAGTTAGGGCTTGACGCAAGAGGGCCCTCATCACCGGGGGGAGGAGATTCCCAGCACGCTCCTACTGCCACCACACGGCTGACTTCACCAAGGCAATGTGTGCCAGCCATGCAGGAGTGACCTATCAGCAGAGGGTCTCCCTTACAGAAAGGTGAGGAACACAGCCAGGAACAGACTCTCACCAGGGGGTCCACATAACCACGTGGATGAGAACCAGGCAGGAGTGTCCTCACACTAGTGGGGCCACATCATCGAAAGGTGAGGAACCCAGCAAAGGTGGCCACAAACCAGAGGACCCACATCACCAAGGGGTTGAGAGTGAGGTAGGTGTCTGGACGGGCATATTTAACACTCATTTCCCACCAGGAAGAGGAATTAACCAAAGGCTCAGCGTGCCCTGCCAGAAGCAGATTAGGGCCTGAAGCAGTCTTGCGGGTTTGCGGCCAGCTCACAAGAAAGCGAGTTGAAGAAAGGAGCTCAGGGGCCCTGTAATTCACAAACCTGCAGAGTTATAAATGACAGATAACGTCCAAAAATATTTTGAAGTAAGGCTGCGAAGAGGACTTGAAAGCGGGGCAGAATTTCAGGAAACCGATTTCAGGAGGTAGACTGGATTTGCATTTAAAGCATAGGAAAAGAGGCAGAACATCGACAATGATGCACTTGGCCAAAAAGGGCGTATGAGTTTGTTCCTGAATATATTCAGGAAAAAGCACATACACACTTTTTGGCAAACCAAGCAAGCTTGCAATGGAAATCCGAACTACTATGAAGTGTCACTTCCCCCCGGTCTAAAGGGCCATCTGAAAAAAGTGTAAAATCCAGAAAGGCAAGACAGGCCATGGGGAAAAAGGAGCCTTGTTATGCTGATGGGCGGGATGTAAATTGCCAACAGCCACTCTGGAGAAGTGTATGGTGTTTCCTGATACATCTGAAAAACAAAGCAACAGAGTCTAGGGCATTTCCACTTATGGTCCTATAGCTTAGGGAAATTAAAATCAAAAAGACACAGCCACCCCAAAATTTGGGACGGCTCTGTTTACAAGAACCTCGTTTACGGTACAAGTTCAATATCACAGAGAGCAAAAACTGGATAAAGAAGTTGTGGTACTTATGTACAATGCAATATCACTCAGCAATGAAATCTGTGTCACCAGGCCGGTACCAGCATAATGAGTGGATTGAGGCACGATGATTCTAAGTGAAATAAGTCACACAGAAAAAGAAACATCATAAGGTATCACTAATGCACGGAATGTAAACTTGGCTACACATGAATTGAATTACAAAACAGAACAGGGTCTCAAGTTTAGAAAACCAACTTATGCTTGCTTAAGGGGAAAGGTGAGTTGGGGTGCTGCATAAAACCAGAGTTTGAAATTAACACAGATACCGTTTCATAAGCCAAATATGTAATAGACAAGACCTACCCCTTGTTCATCGAAATGGACTCAACAATGAGGTATCACCTCACACCTGTTAGAATGGGCATCATCTGAAAATCTACAAACAACAAGTGCTGGAAAGGGTGTGGAGAAAAGGAAGCCTCTTCCACTATTGTTGGGAATATAAATTGGTACAGTCACTATGGAGAACCATATGGAGTTTCTTAAGAAACTAATAATAGAATTACCATATGATACAGCAATCCCAGTACTGGACATATACCCAGACAAAACCATAAATCAAAAAGAGACATTCACCGTAATGTTCATTGCATCACTATTTACAATATCGAGGTAATGGAAGCAACCTAAATGCCCACAGACAGACGAATGCATAAAGATGTGGTACATATATAAAATGGAATATTACTAAGCCATGAAAGGAATGAAATTGGGTCATTTGTAGAGACGTCGATGGATCTAGAGACTGTCATACAGAGTGAAGTAAGTCAGAAAGAGAAAAACAAATCTTGTATATTCATGCATATATGTGGAACCTAGAAAAACTGTACAGATTAACCGTTTTGCAAGGCATAACTAGAGCAACAGATGTAGACAACAATCGTATGGACAACAAGGGGGGAAAGCTCTTGGGGGTGGTGGTGGTGGGAGGAGTTGAGAGATTGGGATTGGCATGTAAACATTTATATGTATAAAATAGATAACCAATAAGAACCTGCTGTATAAAAATATAAAATAAAATTCAAAATTAAAAAGAAATAAAATTTAAAAAATAAAACAGAAAAAACAATTATTCCCTTCACATACATGTATTTATATGAATAAATTATTTCCATGCTTATATCTGTAAATACAAAAAAGAGGAATAAAATCTACCTTGAACCAAAAACGAAAAAGAGAAAAAAAAAACAGAACCCACCAGTTACTCAGAGGAAAACCGTATCAGGGCACTTGCTCCAGTTGTAAACAATTCTGAAGTTGGTCAGTGGTGGGGAATCGTCTCCCATTCAGCCAGCAGCCCCCACACAACAAGCGTCCTCATTGCAAAGCTGGGGCACCGTGCCGAGGCATCTGTGAGTAAACGTGAGCTGAGTCCCAGGCCAGTTGCTGCTGAACTGTTCCCACCCTTCCCAGGTAAAACACCTGAATATATACAAGGACTTGAAAGCCTAGAGGAAGGGCCATGGAGCCACACGAGTGACAGCATGCCAGCTGACTTGGTGCCTGCAGGCCAGCCAGGATGGTCCTGGCCCTGGGTGCTCTTCTGGAAGATTTCCATTTCCCTGCCTGAGATACCCGTCCTATCCCTGCCTCCACTGCTTTTTTCCTTCCTCACCTCTGCCCAGGGAGCAATTCCAGCAGCAGGTATGGGTGACACATCCTCTTCTTTAGCAGGTGGCAGCCTGGCAACTGCTGCAGAAAGTCCAGCAGAGCCCCACTCACACTGGGCCACCCACAAAGCCGTGGCCTCTCACTCCCTCCCACCAGCCCAGCCCCGAGACTGCTGACAGGGCAGAGAAAATGGTGTCAGACACAGCTGCAGGGACTCTTGCTGCCTGGAGTGGTATTTATATTGATCTCAACCCAGGCACACCTGGGGAGGGCTGGCCGGCACCGTAAGGCTGCCCAGGTCAGCCAATCATCACCCCTCAGGGGCTCACAGTTGCAGAAAATGGAACTTGCTGAACCGGCCAGGTCCAAGGAACAGGTGTGGGCTCCTGAGAGTCAGGATAGACAAGGGGCTGCAGCTTTGGCTTGTTTTCTAATCATTTTATCTGGCCCATGAGTGGGAGACAACTTCAAGAAAACCCTCTCCTAATGAGAGGAACCCAGGAGTCAGGGAGAGGAGGGGTGGGTGGTGGTTGGAGACAGAGGCCTGGTGCCCCGGGTGCAGTGGAAGTCTCTGGAAGACCAGGTGGAGGGAGGCCACACAGAGTGATGCCCAGGGTCACAGACCTGTCGGAGCTGCTGTTTGTTAGTTCAAGTCCTGCTCTGAGGTGCTCTGTGTCAGCTGTGAGCGACAGGTGAGCTGGGGGTGCTCTTCAATGAGGGCTATGTGCACGGTTCCTGTGTGCCCAGCCCTGCCACGGTACCTGCAAGGGTAGCTCTGTATCCTGGGAGGGGCCTGACCACGAGAGCCCCGTGGGCTGGGTTGGGGGTGAGGTACCTGCCCAGGAGAGCTCCATATCCTGGGATTGGCCTGACCACGAGAGCCCCATGGGCTGCTGGGGACCTGGTAAAGGATGTCAGGACAGTCAGTGAAGCCACCGAGGATATACTTCCAGTTGCTCCTAATTCCTACACCCTGCTGGTCATTCTACCAACCACCAGGACATGGTATTCTGTATTAGTCTTCAATGATGCCTTCTTTTGTATTCCATTAGTCCCAGAGTCACAAGAAATTTTGGCTTGTGAGTGGCAGGACTCAACATACAACTAAAACAATACTTCCGGGCCGTCTTGCCCCAAGGGTTCAAAAATTCCCACACCATCTTTGGGGAAAGCTTAGCTAAAGACCGAAAAGTTCTACCTCTGGAAAAGGAAACCCTCCTTCAATATGCAGACGACATTCTGATCGCCAGCCCTACTAAGGAAGCCTCTGAACTACCAAGCCAATAAAGGATAGAAGTTGTCCAAGAAAAAGCTCAAATATCACAGACTGCGGTGACCTGCCTGGGCTTCATTCTCACACAAGGTCAGAGAAGCCCATCCCAGGAAAGGGAAGAAACCATTTGCAGCCTTACCCCTTTCTAAAACGAGAAGACAGCTTAGGGGTTCCTGGGGAGGCCAGGGTTTGCTGCTTCTGGATCCCTAACTACAGTCTACTAGCTGGGCCTCTATATGAAACACTGAAAGGAAAAGATGACGATCCTTTTGAACAGAATCCAGAAGTGGTCTTTCAAGAATGGAAAGAGCAGTCAATTCAGACCCTTGCCCTGGAACTCCCTAATTGAGCTAAACCCTTTGACCTTTCCATTCCCGGTGAAAGGTGAATCGCCATTGGAGAATTAGTGCAAAAACTGGGACCACTTGAAATGGAACAACGCAAGAATGCCATCCAGGTAGGATAAACTACAGTCACCAAGGGGCTTGGCCCACTGCCACATCTGGCCAAGATACTGGCGGTATCTAAAACCCTGGAAATCAGCAGCCCAAAAGGCCACCTCCCTCCTAAGGGAAAAGGACCCCACGTGGTGATCCTAATCACCAACCATGCCCTGAAGTTGCAGGGTTCGCTCCGTGGGCACACCGACCTCGAGTGAGGAGGCTCTCCAACTCCAACATCCAGAGAGATAACCGGGGGCAGCAGGGCACCATGACGACTCGTGTGAACATCACTTGACCTGGAGTTTCTCTCATAAAACAACAATAGTGTGTCCCGAAGGAGTAGACTACTGCTTGCAGGACTTACTGCACCCGGAGGGGAGCCAATAATCTTGGCGGGGGAACCGTATATCACACTGTCACCATAGAAAAGCCTACAGACACCGTGATGATGGTGGCCAATAAGACCAGCTGGACTCCTGTTTACTTCAAAAGGCTGTTGACTCAGTGGCCATCATGGTCCTTGATCACCACTGACCCTGGACTGTCTGGGAGTTGAGCGGGCAGGGCTCTGACACCTGGTGCTGTTTTTACGTTAATTCAGGGGCCTAATTGAAGAAAGAGCAGACTACTGGTCAGAGCATCTAGGCTGGCAGAAACGGTCAGCCTAAGGTGGCCGAACAAATGTGGGGCGGGGTGAAATCGGCCCCCACAGCGTCTCTGCACATCTCTTTCCTGGACCCTTAAAGGTCATTAGAATCTATAACACTTCCAATGCTGGTGCTCAGGTGGACGAGCAGGGAGGCAGGGGTCCTGGGGCCAATCAACGTCACCTGGAGGCTGCTGGGGAGAAGTTCTGACCCTCGTCCCCTGGTATGAGGGCTCCCAACTCAGCACTCAGCAGTTACAGAAGAAGGGTCTGCACCCTCAGCACTCCAAGAATGAGGAACGGGACAAAAGGCAGAGGAGGGGTTTGTCCCCAGCAAAGCCCATGAAAAATCCCTGGGAGATAAAAATAGAATCTGGGCAATAAAGTCAAGTCTGACCTTTTTTATCCTTTGTGCTTTGTCTAATTTCACGTGCTCCTAGGGTCCCGCATGCAGAGGTTCCACACCCGGCACTTCAGACCAGATTTCCTAGTGCAGAATGGCTGGGTCGACACCTCAGCTCCTGGGGCCCAGTGCAGACTCCGAGATATAGAGCCTGAGCTGCAGCCAACCCGGCCCTCGAGAGCTCCGCCCCCTCCCTCCCACTGAATCTGACAGGATCTCTACACAGCAGCCCAGTCCACAGCCCACGGGGTAGAGCATGCTCTCACCTCTCCATTCTCTGATCAAAATATAAAGTTTCCTTTGCTTGTGAACCAAACTCAGTCTCGATCTGTTGGCCCCAATGACACTGGGCAGGGGGACACTTGTTGGGGTCCACTCTGGAGGATCAGTAACAGAAATTGAGACTATTGTAACTTCAATGAACAGATGTGTGAGCCAAACTCTAGTTAACATAGAACAGTTTATAAGGCTCGGGTAAAATAAGATGTTTCTAACACTTCCATTTGATATTTCCATCACTTTATTATAAGCAAGTTCAGTGAAAAGGGTTGTCTTATTTGTCAGGTCAATATTAGAGAAATGAAGTGATTTCTTTCCAAGGATGTTCATCTAATAATCTTGGTTAAAGCTTCAATCTTGTTTTAAATGCTTTTCCATTGAAAATGATACCTCTCTTTCAGCTCCCCCATTTCTGAGAAGTATAAAATCTTATAATTTATTATTACCAAAGGGGAAAGGTGGGAGGAGGGATAAATTAACAGTTTGGAATTAACACATACACACTGCTATGTATAAAATAGATCATCAACAAGGAACTACTGTATAGCACAGGGAACTACACTCAATATTTTGCAATAACCTATAAGGGAAAATAATCGGAAAAAGAATAGATATTTTTATTGACATCATCTATCAATGACAGTTAAAGTGTAACCTAAGGGAAGCTGGTGGTGAGTGCTTCTGACCCTGAAGACTTCAGTCATCTAAAGTTTGGACTCTGCCTACTTCCCAAGGCCCTTAATGAACATATGTGTAGCCGTAGCTTAAAAAATTCCCCAGTTTGGGGTTCGGGGAGACACTGATTTTGAAAAAGCCCTGGTGTTCTCCTTACATGAATGGGACTCTTTCTACTGCTAAAACATGTCTGTCACACCCAGAGGATGGTATACCGTCTGATCGGGAAGAGTTTGGAAAAGGCATCTCATCTCCTCATCTCCTGGTGCTCGGGTTCACCCCTCCAGCGTCTTTACTAACAGTCTCCCCACTTGGAGAGTCAGCACTGTCAACATCCTGTTGCGTACAGTTTGGAATTTGTCCAGAGGATGAAGCGGAAGGATGAGGAACAATGAGAGACAAGTCCTAGGTGTTCAGACAGGCACATGTCACTCTAATTTCCAATCAGGAAGACGAATTGACCAAAGGCTAGGGTTGCCCATGGAAACAGTATAGGGCTTGAGGAAATCCCACTGCTTTGTGGCCAGTTCCCATAAACACAAGTTGAACAATGGAACTCAGGGGCAGTAAAATTCACGAAACTGCAGAGTTGAAAATATCTATCACTGAAAAATGTCTTGAGGAAAGTCAGAGAAAAGGATTGGTAAGCAAGGGAGAATGGCAGGAAAGGGATTTGAGGAGGTAGAAAGGACTCGCCATTAAGCACAAGAAAAGGGGCTGAACATTGCCAACATTGCAGTTGGCCAAAAAGGCTGTATGCGTTTTTTTCTGTATATATTCAAGAAAAGGGCATACACTTTTTTAGCCAACCAAACAGGTGGGCACTGGAAATCAATACTACAAAAGATATCACTTCGCATCAGTCAGAAGAGCCATCCTCATAAAGTGTAAACACCAGAAATGCAGGACAGGGCAAGGAGAAGAGGGAGCCCTGTGAGGCTTAGAGTGGAAATGTATATTGCCAACGGCCATTCTGGAGAAGTGTATTGTGTTTACTAAAGCATCTAAAAAATGAGCTACAGAGCATAGGGCACTTGCACTCATGGGCATATATCTTGGGAAAAACAAAAATCGAGAGGACACAGGCACCCCAATGTTTACTGCCTCTCTGTTTAAAAGATCCTCGACTAGGATATAACTTAAATGTCTCTGAAGGGAAAAAATGGATAGAGATGTGGTACTTATGTAGAGTGGACTATTACTCAGCCTGGAAATCAATGAAATATGGCCAGTTGTAACAACTCCGGAGGAGTTACGTATGATCATTCTAAGTGACACAATTCAAAAAGAAAAAGACACATATCATAAGATATCACTTAAAGTTGGAACCCAAAATGGCTACACATGAAATAAGTTACAAAACAAAAACATAGTCAAATATGTAGAAAACACGCGTAAGGCTGCTAAACGGGAAAGGTGGGGAGGGGTGAGGCATCATCCAGGAGGTTGAAATTAGCAAAGATACCATTCCAAATACCAAACTGATAATCAACAAGGCCTACACGGTAGCTAAAAGAACTGCACTCAGCACACTCAAGTCACCGGAAAAGAATATCTATGACTGGTAAGAATCTGAAAAAGAATTTATTGATGTCTCTCTGTACGTGAATCAAGTGGATGTACAGCAGCAAGAAACAGAGCTTTGAAAATCAGCTGTAACCAATATAGTAATAAATTGAAAAAAATAAACGACAGAGAGACAGAGAAAACCTCTTACAACTTTTCCTCAGGGACGGTGATGCAACATGGATTGAACACATCTAGACACACAGCAGGATGAGACATAAGGCTGGAAACTGTTCGCGCTAAGAGAAATGTGAGGTTGGGTGAGGAAATGCACACCCTTTAAAGTAATACTACCTGGTACCCATTCAATGGGTCCCAAATCTGCAGGTTCAAGGAATCTTCCTACAGCTAAAACATGCATGGAAAACCCAGAGGACTGTACACCATGTTCTCGGGAGATGTGTCTAAAATGCACCTCATTTATCCTCTCCTGGTGCTCCTGTTCATCATTCCAGCCACGTTACTTAGAATCTCCCCACTTAGAGAATCAGCACATTTAAACATCTGTTTCACACATTTTGCAAATTGTGAGGAGGATGAACGGGAAGAGGGGGAACCAATGAGAGAAGAGTTGTAGGGGTTTGGATGGGCACATGTCACTCTAATTTCCCACTAAGAATAAGAATTAAAAAAAGGCTCAGCCCGCCTCGCCGGAGCCAAAATAGGGCCTGAAGCAATTCTGCGGCTTTGAGGCCAGCTCACAAAAGAGCAACTTAAAAAATGGAGCTCAGGGTCACTGCAATTCACAAACCTGCAGAGTTATAAATGAAAACTAACGTCCAAAAATATGTAGAGGTAAGGCAAAGAAGAGGATCAGAATGCAAGACAGAATTGCAAGAAACAGATTTCAAGAGATAGATTGGACTCGTCTTTAAAGCACATGAAAAGCGGCAGGATTTCGACAATGATGCAGTTGGCCCCAAAGGGAGTATGCGTTTTTTCCTGAATATATTCTGGAAAAAACGCATACGCCCCTTTTGGCCAACCAAGCAAGCTTGCAAAGGAAATCTGCACTACAATGAAACTCACTGCCCCCCTGGTCAAAAGGGCCATCTGAAAAAAGTGTAAAATCCAGAAAGGCAGGACAGGCCATGGAGAACTGGGAGCCTTGTTATGCTGATGGGCGGAATGTAAATTGCCAACAGCCACTCTGGAGAAGTGTATGGTGTTTCCTGAAACATCTAAAAAACAAAGCAACAGAGCCTAGGGCACTTCCACTTATGGTCCTATAGCTTAGGGAAGTTAAAATCAAAAAGACACAGCCACCCCAAAGTTTGGGACGGCTCTGTTAACAAGAACCTCATTTACGGTACAAGTTCAATATCGCAGAAAGCGAAAAATGGATAAAGAAGTTGTGGTACTTACGTACAATGCAATATCACTCAGCAATGAAATCTATGTCATCAGGCCAGTAGCAGCATAATGAGTGGATTCAGGTACGATGATTCTAAGTGAAATAAGTCACAGAGAAAAAGAAACATCATAAGTTATCACTAATACACGGAATGTAAACTTGGCTACACAGGAACTGAATTACAAAACAGAATAGGGTCTCAAATGTAGAAAACCAACTTATGCTTGCTTAAGGGGAAAGGTGAGTTGGGGTGCTGCATAAAACCAGAGATTGAAATTAGCACAGATACCTTTCCATAAGCCAAATATGTAATAGACAAGAGCTACTGCTTGCTCAACGAAGTGGACTCAACACCCCATATTAAACGCCTAAGAATATACCTGACCAGTAAGAATCTTACAACCTATGGATTTATATGTCTCCAAAAGAGAATCCAGCGTGTGTACAGCAACATAAAAGCAGCAGTGATAGGATTGGTAAGGTTCGGTGAGCAAATGCAGACCCTTTGAAGTAATATTTCATGGTACCCATTCCATGGTTCTCAAATCTCCCGGTTTAAGGGATTCTTCCTTCAGCTAAAACATGCATGTGGATCCCAGAGTATGATCCACTGTGTGATCGGGAAATGTGTTCAAATGTGTCTCAGTTTTCGTCCCCTGGTACTCGGGTGCAACATTCCAGACGCTTTACTAACACTCTCCCCACTTGGAGAGTTAGTGCCTTTAACCTCCTGTTTGACCCAGTTTGCAATTTCTGTGGAAAATGAACAGGAATAGGGAGAACCAATGAGAGACTAGCTGGAGGTGTCTGGATGGGCAAATTTAACTCTCATTTCCCACCAGGAAGAGGAATTAATCAAAGGCTCAGCGAGCCATGCCGAAACCACACTAGGGCCTGAAGCAATCCTGCGGTGTTGCGGCCCGCTCACAAGAAAGCGAGTTGAAGAAAGGAGCTCAGGGGCCCTGTAATTCACAAACCTGCAGAGTTATAAATGACAGCTATCGTCCAAAAATATATTGAAGTAAAGCTGCCAAGAGGACTTGAAAGCGGGGCAGAATTGCAGGAAACCGATTTCAGGAGGTAGACTGGAATTGCATGTAAAGCATAGGAAAAGAGGCAGAACGTCCACAATTATGCACCTGGCCAAAAAGGGCGTATGCGTTTTTTCCTGAATATATTCAGGAAAAAACGCATACGCCCTTTTTGGCCAACCAAGCAAGCTTGCAAAGGAAATCTGCACTACAATGAAGTCTCACTGCCCAACGCTCAAAAAGGCCATCTGAAAAAAGTGTAAAATCCAGAAAGGCAGGACAGGCCATGGAGAACTGGCAGCCTTGTTGTGCTGACGAGCGGGATGTGAATTGCCAACAGCCACTCTGGAGAAGTGTATGGTGTTTCCTGAAACATCTAAAAAACAAAGCAACAGAGCATAGTGCACTTCCACTTATGGGTCTATAGCTTAGGGAAATTAAAATCAAAAAGACACAGCCACCCCAAAGTTTGGGACAGCTCTGTTTACAAGAACCTCGTTTACAGTACAAGTTCAATATCAGAGAAAGCGAAAAATGGATAAAGAAGTTGTGGTACTTACGTACAATGCAATATCACTCAGCAATGAAATCTATGTCATCAGGCCCGTAGCAGCATAATGAGTGGATTCAGGTACGATGATTCTAAGTGAAATAAGTCACACAGAAAAAGAAACATCATAAGATATCACTAATACACGGAATGTAAACTTGGCTACACAGGAAATGAATTACAAATCAGAACAGGGTCTCTAATGTAGAACCAACTTATGCTTGCTTAAGGGGAAAGGTGAGTTGGGGTGCTGCATAAAACCAGAGATTGAAATTAGCACAGATACCGTTCCATAAGCCAAATATGTAATAGACAAGAGCTACTCCTTGCTCAACGAAGTGGACTCAACACCCCATATTAAACGCCTAAGAATATACCTGACTAGTAAGAATCTTAAAACCTATGGATTTATATGTCTCTATAAGAGAATCAAGCGTGTGTACAGCGGCATAAACACAGCAGTGACAGGATTGTGAGGTTCGGTGAGCAAATGCAGACCCTTTGAAGTCATATTGCATGGTACCCATTCCATGAGTCTCAACTCTCCAGGTTTAAGCGATTCTTCCTTCAGCTAAAACATGCATGTGCAACCCAGAGTATGATCCATCGTGTGATAGGAAAATGTGTTCAAATGTATCTCAGTTTTCGTTCCCTGGTACTCGGGTGCAACATTAAAGACGCTTTACTAACACTCTCCCCACTTGGAGTGTCAGTGCCTTTAACCTCCTGTTTGGCCCAGTTTGCAATTTCTGCGGAAAATGAACAGGAATAGGGAGAACCAATGAGAGACTAGCTGGAGGTGTCTGGACGGGCAAATTTAACTCTCATTTCCCACCAGGAAGAGGAATTAACCAAAGGCTCAGCGTGCCAGGCTGGAAACACACTAGGGCCTGAAGCAATCCTGCGGTGTTGCGGCCAGCTCACAAGAAAGCGAGTTGAAGAAAGAAGCTCAGCGGCACTGTAATTCACAAACTTGCAGAGTTATAAATGACAGCTATCGTCCAAAAATATATTGAAGTAAGGCTGCCAAGAGGACTTGAAAGCGGGGCAGAATCCAGGAAACCGATTTCAGGAGGTAGACTGGAATTGCATGTAAAGCATAGGAAAAGAGGCAGAACGTCCGCAATGATGCACTTGGCCAAAAAGGGCGTATGCGTTTTTTCCTGAATATATTCAGGAAAAAACGCATACGCCCTTGTTTGCCAACCAAGCAAGCTTGCAAAAGAAATCTGCACTACAATGAAGTCTCACTGCCCCCCGGTCAAAAGGGCCATCTGAAAAAAGTGTAAAATCCAGAAAGGCAGTACAGGCCATGGACAGATGGGAACCTTGTGATGCTGATGGGTGGGTTGTAAATTGCCAAAAGCCACTCTCGAGAAGTGTATGGTGTTTCCTGAAACATCTGAAAAACAAAGCAACAGAGCGTAGGGCACTTCCACTTATGGTCCTATAGCTTAGTGAAATTAAAATCAAAAAGACACAGCCACCCCAAAGTTTGGGACGGCTCTGTTTACAAGAACCTCTTTTATGGTACAAGATCAATATCGCAGAAAGCGAAAAATGGATAAAGAAGTTGTGGTACTTACGTACAATGCAATATCACTCAGCAATGAAATCTATGTCATCAGACCTGTAGCAGCATCATGAGTGGATTCAGGTACGATGATTCTAAGTGAAATAAGTCACACAGAAAAAGAAACTTCATAAGATATCACTACTACACGGAATGTAAACTTGGCTACACAGGAACTGAATTACAAAAGAGAACAGTGTCTCAAATGTAGAAAACCAACTTATGCTTGCTTAAGGGGAAAGGTGAGTTGGGGTGCTGCATAAAACCAGAGATTGAAATTAGCACAGATACCGTTCCATAAGCCAAATATGTCATAGACAACAGCTACTCTTTGCTCAGCGAAGTGGAATCAACACCCCATATTAAATGCGTAAGAATATACCTGACTAGTAAGAATCTTAAAACCTATGGATTTATATGTCTCTGAAAGAAAATCAAGCGTGTGTACAGAGGCACAAACGCAGCAGTGATCGGATTGGTGAGGTTCGGTGAGCAAATGCAGACCCTTTGAAGTCATATTGCACGGTACCCGTTCCATGGGTCTCAACTCTCCAGGTTTAAGGGATTCTTCCTTCAGCTAAAAGATGCATGTAGAACCCAGCGTATGATCCACCGTGTGATCGGGAAACGTGTTCAAATGTGTCTCAGTTTTCGTCTGCTGGTACTCAGGTGCAACATTCCAGACGCTTTACTAACACTCTCCCCACTTGGAGAGTCAGTGCCTTTAACCTCCTGTTTGGCCGAGTTTGCAATTTCTGCGGAAGATGAACAGGAATATGGAGAACCAATGAGAGACTAGCTGGAGGTGTCTGGACGGGCAAATTTAACTCTCATTTCCCACCAGGAAGACAAATTAACCAAAGGCTCAGCGTGCCATGCCGGAACCACACTAGGGCCTGAAGCAATCTTGAGGTGTTGCGTCCAGCTCACAAGAAAGTGACTTGAAGAAAGGAGCTAAGGGGCACTGTAATTCACAAACCTGCAGAGTTATAAATGACAGCTATTGTCCAAAAATATATTGAAGTAAGGCTGCCAAGAGGACTTGAAAGCGGGGCAGAATTGCAGGAAACCGATTTCAGGAGGTAGACTGGAATTGCATGTAAAGCATAGGAAAAGAGGCAGAACGTCCACAATGATGCACTTGGCCAAAAAGGACGTATGGGTTTTTTCCTGAATATATTCAGGAAAAAACGCATACGCCCTTTTTGGCCAAACAAGCAAGCTTACAAAGGAAATCTGCACTACAATGATGTCTCACTGCCCCCCGGTCAAAAGGGCCATCTGAAAAAAGTGTAAAATCCAGAAAGGCAGGACAGGCCATGGAGAACTGGGAGCCTTGTTATACTGATGGGTGTGATGTAAATTGCCAACAGCCACTCTGGAGAAGTGTATGGTGTTTCCTGAAACATCTAAAAAACAAAGCAACAGAGCCTAGGGTACTTCCACTTATGGTCCTATAGCTTAGGGAAATTAAAATCAAAAAGACACAGCCACCCCAAAGTTTGGGATGGCTCTGTTTACAAGAACCTCGTTTACGGTACAAGTTCAATATCGCAGAAAGCAAAAAATGGATAAAGAAGTTGTGGTACTTACGTACAATGCAATATCACTCAGCAATGAAATCTACGTCATCAGGCCCGTAGCAGCATAATGATTGGATTCAGGTACGATGATTCTAAGTGAAATAAGTCACACAGAAAAAGAAACATCATAAGATATCACTACTACACGGAATGTAAACTTGGCTACACAGGAACTGAATTACAAAACAGAACAGTGTCTGAAATGTAGAAAACCGACATATGCTTGCTTAAGGAAAAAGGTGAGTTGGGGTGCTGCATAAAACCAGAGATTGAAATTAGCACAGATACCATTCCATAAGCCAAATATGTAATAGACAAGAGCTACTCCTTGCTCAACGAAGTGGACTGAACAACCCATATTTAACGCCTAAGAATATACCTGACTAGAAAGAATCTTAAAAACTATGGATTTATATGTCTTCGAAAGAGAATCAAGCATGTGTACAGCAGCATAAACACAGCATTGATAGGATTGGTGAGGTTCGGTGAGCAAATGCAGACCCTTTGAAGTCATATTGCATGGTACCCATTCCATGGGTCTCAACTCTCCAGGTTTAAGGGATTCTTCCTTCAGCTAAAACATGCATGTGGAACCCAGAGTATGATCCACCGTGTGATCGGGAAACGTGTTCAAATGTGTCTCAGTTTTCGTCCCCTGGTACTCGGGTGCAACATTCCAGACGCTTTACTAACACTCTCCCCACTTGGAGAGTCAGTGCCTTTAACCTCCTGTTTGGCCTAGTTTGCAATTTCGGCGGAAAATGAACAGGAATAGGGAGAACCAATGAGAGACTAGCTGGAGGTGTCTGGACGGGCAAATTTAACTCTCATTTCCCACCAGGAAGAGGAAATAACCAAAGGCTCAGCGTGCCATGCCGGAACCACACTAGGGCTTGAAGCAATCCTGCGGTTTTGCGGCCAGCTCACAAGAAAGCAAGTTGAAGAAAGGAGCTCAGGGGCACTGTAATTCACAAACCTGCAGAGTTATAAATGACAGGTATCATCCAAAATTATACTGAAGTAAGGCTGCGAAGAAGACTTGAATGCGGGGCAGAATTGCTGGAAACTGATTTCAGAAGGTACACGGGAGTCACTCTTGAAGCATAGGAAAAGAGACAGAACTTGGAAAATAATGCACTTGGCAAAAAAGGGCATATGTGTTTTATCCAGAGCTCTCATAACCGAGGGGAGGAGATTCCCAGCAGCCTCCAACTGCCACCTGAGGGCTCACGTTGCCAACGCAACGTGAGCAAGCCAGGCAGGAGTTACCTCACAGCAGAGGTCCCACCTCACATAAGGGTGAGAATCCCAGCCAACATCAGACTCTCACCAGAGGGCCCACATCACCAAGGGGATGGGAACCAGGCAGGAGTGTCTTCACACCAGTGGGGCCACATCATTGAAAGGTGAGGTACTCAGCACATGTGTCCTCAAACCAGAGGACCCACATCACCAAGTGCCTCGGAGTGAGGCAGGCAGGAGTAGCCTCACAACACTGGGCCCATAGAATAAAAAAGTGAGGAATCCAGCAGTTGGAACCTCCCAGCAGGCGGCCCAGAACACCGAGGCTATGGGATCCAGGTCACAGTGAACTCACAGGAGAGGGCCCATGTCATGAAACTGAGCAACCCAGCCATTGGGACCTCAGAGCACGAGGCTCACATCCCCATGGGGATATAAATCTGGTAGGAGTGTCCTCGCACCACTGAGAACGTATCAGAAAATTTTGGGAGACCAGCAGTTAGGGTCTGACGCCAGAGGACCCTCATCACCAAGGGAAGGAGGCTCCCAGCAGGCTCCAACTGCCACCAGAGGGCTGACGTCGCCAAGGCGATGTGTGCCAACCAGGCACGAATGACCTCACAGCAGAGGGCCCACCTCAGAGAAGTGTGACGAACCCAGTCAGGATCAGACTCGCACCAGAGGGCCCACATCACCAAATGGATTGGAACCAGGCAGGAGTGTCCTCACATGAGTAGGGCCACATCATCTAAAGGTGAGGAACCCAGAACATGTGGCTTCAAACCATAGGACACCCATTACCAAGGGGCTGGGAGTGAGGCAGGCAGGAGGAGCCTCACAACAGAGGGCCCAAAAATAAGAAAGGTGAGGAATCCAGCAGTTGGAACCTCCCAGCAGGCGGCCCAGAGCACAGAGGCTAGGGGATCCAGGCCAGAGTGAACTAACACCAGACAGCCCACATCATGAAACTGTGAGCAACCCAGACATTGGGACCTCAGAGCAGAAGGCCCACATCCCCATGGTGATGGGAACATGACAGGAGTGTCCTGGCATCACTGGGCTCACATCAGAAAACGTGGGGTGCTCAGAAGTTAGGGCCTGACGCTAGACTGCACTCATCACCGAGGGGACGAGGCTCCTATCAGGCTCCAGCTGCCACCAGAGGGCCAACGTCACCAAGGCGATGTGTGCCAGCCCGGCAGGAGTGACCTCACAGCAGAGGGCCCACCTCACAGAAGGGTGAGGAACACAGCCAGGATCAGACTCTCACCAGAGGGCCCACATCACCAAGGGGATGGGAACCAGGCAGGAGTGTCCCCACACCAGTGGGACAACATCATCGAAAGGTGAGGATCCCAGCACATGTAGCCTCAAACCAGAGGAACCACATCACCAAGGGGTTCCGAATGAGGCTGGCAGGACCGGCCTCACAACACAGGGTCCATAGAATATAAAAGTTGAGGAATCCAGCAGTTGGAACCTCCCAGCAAGCGGCCCAGAGCACCGAGGCTATGAGATCCAGGCCGCAGTGAACTCACAGCAGAGGGCCCACATCATGAACCTGTGAGCAGCCCAGCCGTTGGGACCACAGAACAGAAGGCCCACATCCCCATTGGGATGGGAACCTGGCAGGAGTGGCCTCGCACAACTTAGTACATATCAGAAAATGTTAGGAGCCCAGCAGATAGGGCCTGACGCCAGGGGGCTCTCATAACTGAGGGGAGGAGACTCCCAACAGGTTCCAACTGCCAACAGAGGGCCCACGTCTACAAGGTGGCATGCGCCAGCCAGGCAGTAGTGACCTCACAGCAGAGGGCCTATTTCACAGAAGGGAGAGGAACCGAGGCAGGATGAGACTCTCGCCAGAGGACCCACAACACCAAGGGGATGGGAACCAGTCAGGGCTGTCCTCCCACCAGTGGGGCCACATCATCGAAAGGTGAGGAACCCAGCACATGCGGCCTCATATCAGAGGACATACATCACAAAGGGGATGGGAGTGAGGCAGGTAGGAGTAGCCTAAAAACAGAGGACCCAAAGAATAAAAAAGGTGAGGAATCCAGCATTTTGAACCTCCCAGCAGGTGGCCGAGAGCACAGAAGCTATGGGATGCAGGCAGGAGTGAACTAACAGCAGAGAGCCCACATCATGAAACTGTGAGCAACCCAGGCGTTGGGACCTCAGAGCAGAAGGCCCACATCCCCATGGGGATGGGAACCTGACAGGAGTGTCCTGGCATCACTGGGCTCACATCAGAAAACGTGGGGAGCCCAGCAGTTAGGGCCTGATGCTAGAGGGCCGTCATCACCGAGGGGAGGAGGCTCCCAGCAGGTTCCATGTGCCAACAGAGGGCCCACGTCGCCAAGGTGATGTGTGCAAGTCAGGCAGGATTGACCTCACAGCAGAGGGCCTACCTCACAGAAGAGTGAGGAACCCAGCCAGGATAAGACTGTCACCAGAAGGCCCACATCACCAAGGGGATGGGAACCAGGCAGAAGTGTCCTCACACCAGTGGAGCCACATCATTGAAAGTTGCGGAACCCAGCACATGTGGCCTCAAACCAGAGGACCCACATCTCGAAGGGGTTGTGAGTGAGGCAGGCAGGAGGAGCATCGCAACACAAGACCCATAGAATACAAAAGTTGAGGAATCGAGCAGTTGGAACCTCCCAGCAGGCGGCCCAGAGCACAGAGTCTATGGCATCCAGGCCAGAGTGAACTAACAGCAGAGAGCCCACATCATGAAACTGTGAACAACCCAGCCGTTGGGACTTCAGAGCAGAAGACCCACATCTCAATGGGGATGTGAACCTGGTTGGAGTGTCTTCGAACCACTGGGTGCACATCACAAAATGTGGGGAGCCCAGCCGTTAGGGCCTGACGCCAGAGGGCCCTCATCACCGAGGGGAGGAGGCTCCCAGCAGGCTCCAAGTGCCACCAGAGGGCTCATGTCCACAAGGCGAGGTGAGAGCAAGCCAGGCAGGAGTGACCTCACAGCAGACGGCCCACCTCACAGAAGGGTGAGGAACCCAGCCAGGATCAGACTCTCAACAGAGGGCCCACATCACCAAGGGGATGTGAACCAGGCAGGAGTCTCCTAAGACCATTGGTCCCACATCATCGAAAGGTGAGGAACCCAGCACATGTGGCCTCAAACCAGATGACACACATCACGAAGGGGCTGGGAGTGAGGCAGGCAGGAGGATCCTCACAACAGAGGGCCTAAAAAATTAAAAAAGTGAGGAATCCAGCAGTTGGAACCTCCCAGCAGGCGGCCAAGAGCACAGAGGCTATGGGATCCAGGCCACAGTGAACTAACACCAGAGAGCCCACATCATGAAATTGTGATCAACCCAGCCGTTGGAACCTCAGAGCAGAAGGCCCACATCCCCATGGAGATGGGAACCTAAGAGGAGTGCCCGAGCATCACTGGGCTCACTAAGAAAAGTTGGGGAGCCCAGCAGTTAGGGCCTGACGTCAGAGGGCCCTCATCACAGAGGTGAGGAGGCTCCCAGCAGGGTCCAAGTGCCACCAGAGGGCTCATGTCAACAAGGCGAGGTGAGCAAGCCAGGCAAGAGTTACCTGATAGTAGAGGGCCCACCTCACAGATGGGTGAGGAATCCAGCCAGGATCAGACTCTCACCAGAGGGCCCACATCACAAAGGGGATGGGAACCAGCCAGGATTATCCTCACACCAGTGGGGCCTCATTATCGAAAGGTGAGGAACCCAGCACATGTGTCCTCAAACCAGAGGACCCACATCACCAAGGGCCTTGGAGTGAGACAGGCAGGAGTAGCCTCACAACACAGGGCACATAATATAAAAAACGTGAGGATTCCAGCATTTAGAACTTCCAGCAGGCGGCTCAGAACACCGAGGCTATGGGATCCAGGCCGCAGTGAACTCACAGCAGAGGGCCCACATCATAAAACTGTGAGCAACCCAGGCGTTGGGACCTCAGCGCAGAAGGCCCACATCCCCATGGGAATGGGAACCTGGCTGGAGTGTCCTCGCACCACTGGGCGCACATCAGAAAATGTGGGGAGCCCACCATTTAGGGCCTGATGCCAGAGGGCCGTCATCACCGAGAGGAGGAGGCACCCTGCACGCTCCAACTGCCACCAGAGGGCTCACGTCTCCAAGGTGACGTGTGCCAGCCAGGCAGGAGTGACCTCACAGCAGAGGGCCTACCTCACAGAACGTTGAGGAACCCAGCCAGGATTAGACTCTCGCCAGAGGGCCCACCTCACCAAGGGTATGGGAACCAGGCAGGAGTGTCCTCATACGAGTGGGGTCACATCATCGAAAGGTGAGGAACGCAGCACATGTGGCCTCAAGCCATAGGACAGTCATCACCAAGGGGCTGGCAGTGAGGCAGGCAGGAGGAGCCTCACAACAGAGGGCACATAGAATAAAAAAGTTGAGGAATCCAGCAGTTGGAACCTCCCAGCAGGCGGCTCAGAGCACCGATGATAAGGGATCCTTGCCGGAGTGAACTCACAGCAGAGGGCCCACATCATGGTACTGTGAGCAAGCCAGCCGTTTTGACCTCAGAGCAGAAGGCCCATATCCCCATGGGGATGGGAACCTGGCAAGAGTGTCCTCACTCACTTGGCGCACATCAGAAAATGTGGGGAGCCCAGCCGTTATGGCCTAATGCAAGAGGGCCCTCATCACCGAGGGGAGGAGGATCTCAGCACACTCCAACTGCCACCAGAGGGCCCACGTCGCCAAGGTGACGTGTGCCAGACAGGCATGATTGACCTCACAGCAGAGGGCCCACCTCACAGAAGGGTGAGGAACCCAGCCATGATCAGACTCTCACCTGAGGGCCCACATCAGCAAGGGGATGGGAACCAGTCAGGACTGTCTTCCCTCCAGTGGGGCCACATCATCGAAAGGTGCGGAACCCAGCACATGTGGCCTCAAATCAGAGGACACATATCACAAAGGGAATGGGAGTGAGGCAGGCAGGAGTAGCCTAAAAACAGAGGGCCCAAAGAATAAGAAAGGTGAGGAATCCAGCAGTTGGAACCTCCCAGCAGGCGGCCGAGAGCACAGAAGCTATGGGATGCAGGCAGGAGTGAACTAACAGCAGAGAGCGCACATCATGAAACTGTGAGCAACCCAGACGCTGAGACCTCAGAGCAGAAGGCCCACATCCCAATGGGGATGTGAACCTGGCTGGAGTGTCCTCGCACCACTGGGCGCACATCACAAAATGTGGGGAGCCCAGCAGTTAGGGCCTGACGCCAGAGGGCCCTCATCACCGAGGGGAGGAGGCTCCCAGCAGGCTCCAAGTGCCACCAGAGGGCTCATGTCCACAAGGCGAGGTGAGCAAGCCAGGCAGGAGTGACCTCACAGCAGACGGCCCACCTCACAGATGGGTGAGGAACCCAGCCAGGATCAGACTCTCAACAGAGGGCCCACATCACCAAGGGGATGTGAACCAGGCAGGAGTCTCCTAAGACCATTGGTCCCACATCATCGAAAGGTGAGGAACCCAGCACATGTGGCCTCAGACCAGACGACACACATCACGAAGGGGCTGGGAGTGAGGCAGGCAGGAGGATCCTCACAACAGAGGGCCTAAAAAATTAAAAAAGTGAGGAATCCAGCAGTTGGAACCTCCCAACAGGCAGCCAAGAGCACAGAGGCTATGGGATCCAGGCCACAGTGAACTAACACCAGAGAGCCCACATCATGAAAATGTGAACAACCCAGCCTTTGGGACCTCAGAGCAGAAGGCCCACATCCCCATGGAGATGGGATCCTAAGAGGAGTGCCCGAGCATCACTGGGCTCACTAAGAAAAGTTGGTGAGCCCAGCAGTTAGGGCTTGACGCAAGAGGGCCCTCATCACCGGGGGGAGGAGATTCCCAGCACGCTCCTACTGCCACCACACGGCTGACTTCACCAAGGCAATGTGTGCCAGCCATGCAGGAGTGACCTATCAGCAGAGGGTCTCCCTTACAGAAAGGTGAGGAACACAGCCAGGAACAGACTCTCACCAGGGGGTCCACATAACCACGTGGATGAGAACCAGGCAGGAGTGTCCTCACACTAGTGGGGCCACATCATCGAAAGGTGAGGAACCCAGCAAAGGTGGCCACAAACCAGAGGACCCACATCACCAAGGGGTTGAGAGTGAGGTAGGTGTCTGGACGGGCATATTTAACACTCATTTCCCACCAGGAAGAGGAATTAACCAAAGGCTCAGCGTGCCCTGCCAGAAGCAGATTAGGGCCTGAAGCAGTCTTGCGGGTTTGCGGCCAGCTCACAAGAAAGCGAGTTGAAGAAAGGAGCTCAGGGGCCCTGTAATTCACAAACCTGCAGAGTTATAAATGACAGATAACGTCCAAAAATATTTTGAAGTAAGGCTGCGAAGAGGACTTGAAAGCGGGGCAGAATTTCAGGAAACCGATTTCAGGAGGTAGACTGGATTTGCATTTAAAGCATAGGAAAAGAGGCAGAACATCGACAATGATGCACTTGGCCAAAAAGGGCGTATGAGTTTGTTCCTGAATATATTCAGGAAAAAGCACATACACACTTTTTGGCAAACCAAGCAAGCTTGCAATGGAAATCCGAACTACTATGAAGTGTCACTTCCCCCCGGTCTAAAGGGCCATCTGAAAAAAGTGTAAAATCCAGAAAGGCAAGACAGGCCATGGGGAAAAAGGAGCCTTGTTATGCTGATGGGCGGGATGTAAATTGCCAACAGCCACTCTGGAGAAGTGTATGGTGTTTCCTGATACATCTGAAAAACAAAGCAACAGAGTCTAGGGCATTTCCACTTATGGTCCTATAGCTTAGGGAAATTAAAATCAAAAAGACACAGCCACCCCAAAATTTGGGACGGCTCTGTTTACAAGAACCTCGTTTACGGTACAAGTTCAATATCACAGAGAGCAAAAACTGGATAAAGAAGTTGTGGTACTTATGTACAATGCAATATCACTCAGCAATGAAATCTGTGTCACCAGGCCGGTACCAGCATAATGAGTGGATTGAGGCACGATGATTCTAAGTGAAATAAGTCACACAGAAAAAGAAACATCATAAGGTATCACTAATGCACGGAATGTAAACTTGGCTACACATGAATTGAATTACAAAACAGAACAGGGTCTCAAGTTTAGAAAACCAACTTATGCTTGCTTAAGGGGAAAGGTGAGTTGGGGTGCTGCATAAAACCAGAGTTTGAAATTAGCACAGATACCGTTTCATAAGCCAAATATGTAATAGACAAGACCTACCCCTTGTTCATCGAAATGGACTCAACAATGAGGTATCACCTCACACCTGTTAGAATGGGCATCATCTGAAAATCTACAAACAACAAGTGCTGGAAAGGGTGTGGAGAAAAGGAAGCCTCTTCCACTATTGTTGGGAATATAAATTGGTACAGTCACTATGGAGAACCATATGGAGTTTCTTAAGAAACTAATAATAGAATTACCATATGATACAGCAATCCCAGTACTGGACATATACCCAGACAAAACCATAAATCAAAAAGAGACATTCACCGTAATGTTCATTGCATCACTATTTACAATATCGAGGTAATGGAAGCAACCTAAATGCCCACAGACAGACGAATGCATAAAGATGTGGTACATATATAAAATGGAATATTACTAAGCCATGAAAGGAATGAAATTGGGTCATTTGTAGAGACGTCGATGGATCTAGAGACTGTCATACAGAGTGAAGTAAGTCAGAAAGAGAAAAACAAATCTTGTATATTCATGCATATATGTGGAACCTAGAAAAACTGTACAGATTAACCGTTTTGCAAGGCATAACTAGAGCAACAGATGTAGACAACAATCGTATGGACAACAAGGGGGGAAAGCTCTTGGGGGTGGTGGTGGTGGGAGGAGTTGAGAGATTGGGATTGGCATGTAAACATTTATATGTATAAAATAGATAACCAATAAGAACCTGCTGTATAAAAATATAAAATAAAATTCAAAATTAAAAAGAAATAAAATTTAAAAAATAAAACAGAAAAAACAATTATTCCCTTCACATACATGTATTTATATGAATAAATTATTTCCATGCTTATATCTGTAAATACAAAAAAGAGGAATAAAATCTACCTTGAACCAAAAACGAAAAAGAGAAAAAAAAAACAGAACCCACCAGTTACTCAGAGGAAAACCGTATCAGGGCACTTGCTCCAGTTGTAAACAATTCTGAAGTTGGTCAGTGGTGGGGAATCGTCTCCCATTCAGCCAGCAGCCCCCACACAACAAGCGTCCTCATTGCAAAGCTGGGGCACCGTGCCGAGGCATCTGTGAGTAAACGTGAGCTGAGTCCCAGGCCAGTTGCTGCTGAACTGTTCCCACCCTTCCCAGGTAAAACACCTGAATATATACAAGGACTTGAAAGCCTAGAGGAAGGGCCATGGAGCCACACGAGTGACAGCATGCCAGCTGACTTGGTGCCTGCAGGCCAGCCAGGATGGTCCTGGCCCTGGGTGCTCTTCTGGAAGATTTCCATTTCCCTGCCTGAGATACCCGTCCTATCCCTGCCTCCACTGCTTTTTTCCTTCCTCACCTCTGCCCAGGGAGCAATTCCAGCAGCAGGTATGGGTGACACATCCTCTTCTTTAGCAGGTGGCAGCCTGGCAACTGCTGCAGAAAGTCCAGCAGAGCCCCACTCACACTGGGCCACCCACAAAGCCGTGGCCTCTCACTCCCTCCCACCAGCCCAGCCCCGAGACTGCTGACAGGGCAGAGAAAATGGTGTCAGACACAGCTGCAGGGACTCTTGCTGCCTGGAGTGGTATTTATATTGATCTCAACCCAGGCACACCTGGGGAGGGCTGGCCGGCACCGTAAGGCTGCCCAGGTCAGCCAATCATCACCCCTCAGGGGCTCACAGTTGCAGAAAATGGAACTTGCTGAACCGGCCAGGTCCAAGGAACAGGTGTGGGCTCCTGAGAGTCAGGATAGACAAGGGGCTGCAGCTTTGGCTTGTTTTCTAATCATTTTATCTGGCCCATGAGTGGGAGACAACTTCAAGAAAACCCTCTCCTAATGAGAGGAACCCAGGAGTCAGGGAGAGGAGGGGTGGGTGGTGGTTGGAGACAGAGGCCTGGTGCCCCGGGTGCAGTGGAAGTCTCTGGAAGACCAGGTGGAGGGAGGCCACACAGAGTGATGCCCAGGGTCACAGACCTGTCGGAGCTGCTGTTTGTTAGTTCAAGTCCTGCTCTGAGGTGCTCTGTGTCAGCTGTGAGCGACAGGTGAGCTGGGGGTGCTCTTCAATGAGGGCTATGTGCACGGTTCCTGTGTGCCCAGCCCTGCCACGGTACCTGCAAGGGTAGCTCTGTATCCTGGGAGGGGCCTGACCACGAGAGCCCCGTGGGCTGGGTTGGGGGTGAGGTACCTGCCCAGGAGAGCTCCATATCCTGGGATTGGCCTGACCACGAGAGCCCCATGGGCTGCTGGGGACCTGGTAAAGGATGTCAGGACAGTCAGTGAAGCCACCGAGGATATACCTCCAGTTGCTCCTAATTCCTACACCCTGCTGGTCATTCTACCAACCACCAGGACATGGTATTCTGTATTAGTCTTCAATGATGCCTTCTTTTGTATTCCATTAGTCCCAGAGTCACAAGAAATTTTGGCTTGTGAGTGGCAGGACTCAACATACAACTAAAACAATACTTCCGGGCCGTCTTGCCCCAAGGGTTCAAAAATTCCCACACCATCTTTGGGGAAAGCTTAGCTAAAGACCGAAAAGTTCTACCTCTGGAAAAGGAAACCCTCCTTCAATATGCAGACGACATTCTGATCGCCAGCCCTACTAAGGAAGCCTCTGAACTACCAAGCCAATAAAGGATAGAAGTTGTCCAAGAAAAAGCTCAAATATCACAGACTGCGGTGACCTGCCTGGGCTTCATTCTCACACAAGGTCAGAGAAGCCCATCCCAGGAAAGGGAAGAAACCATTTGCAGCCTTACCCCTTTCTAAAACGAGAAGACAGCTTAGGGGTTCCTGGGGAGGCCAGGGTTTGCTGCTTCTGGATCCCTAACTACAGTCTACTAGCTGGGCCTCTATATGAAACACTGAAAGGAAAAGATGACGATCCTTTTGAACAGAATCCAGAAGTGGTCTTTCAAGAATGGAAAGAGCAGTCAATTCAGACCCTTGCCCTGGAACTCCCTAATTGAGCTAAACCCTTTGACCTTTCCATTCCCGGTGAAAGGTGAATCGCCATTGGAGAATTAGTGCAAAAACTGGGACCACTTGAAATGGAACAACGCAAGAATGCCATCCAGGTAGGATAAACTACAGTCACCAAGGGGCTTGGCCCACTGCCACATCTGGCCAAGATACTGGCGGTATCTAAAACCCTGGAAATCAGCAGCCCAAAAGGCCACCTCCCTCCTAAGGGAAAAGGACCCCACGTGGTGATCCTAATCACCAACCATGCCCTGAAGTTGCAGGGTTCGCTCCGTGGGCACACCGACCTCGAGTGAGGAGGCTCTCCAACTCCAACATCCAGAGAGATAACCGGGGGCAGCAGGGCACCATGACGACTCGTGTGAACATCACTTGACCTGGAGTTTCTCTCATAAAACAACAATAGTGTGTCCCGAAGGAGTAGACTACTGCTTGCAGGACTTACTGCACCCGGAGGGGAGCCAATAATCTTGGCGGGGGAACCGTATATCACACTGTCACCATAGAAAAGCCTACAGACACCGTGATGATGGTGGCCAATAAGACCAGCTGGACTCCTGTTTACTTCAAAAGGCTGTTGACTCAGTGGCCATCATGGTCCTTGATCACCACTGACCCTGGACTGTCTGGGAGTTGAGCGGGCAGGGCTCTGACACCTGGTGCTGTTTTTACGTTAATTCAGGGGCCTAATTGAAGAAAGAGCAGACTACTGGTCAGAGCATCTAGGCTGGCAGAAACGGTCAGCCTAAGGTGGCTGAACAAATGTGGGGCGGGGTGAAATCGGCCCCCACAGCGTCTCTGCACATCTCTTTCCTGGACCCTTAAAGGTCATTAGAATCTATAACACTTCCAATGCTGGTGCTCAGGTGGACGAGCAGGGAGGCAGGGGTCCTGGGGCCAATCAACGTCACCTGGAGGCTGCTGGGGAGAAGTTCTGACCCTCGTCCCCTGGTATGAGGGCTCCCAACTCAGCACTCAGCAGTTACAGAAGAAGGGTCTGCACCCTCAGCACTCCAAGAATGAGGAACGGGACAAAAGGCAGAGGAGGGGTTTGTCCCCAGCAAAGCCCATGAAAAATCCCTGGGAGATAAAAATAGAATCTGGGCAATAAAGTCAAGTCTGACCTTTTTTATCCTTTGTGCTTTGTCTAATTTCACGTGCTCCTAGGGTCCCGCATGCAGAGGTTCCACACCCGGCACTTCAGACCAGATTTCCTAGTGCAGAATGGCTGGGTCGACACCTCAGCTCCTGGGGCCCAGTGCAGACTCCGAGATATAGAGCCTGAGCTGCAGCCAACCCGGCCCTCGAGAGCTCCGCCCCCTCCCTCCCACTGAATCTGACAGGATCTCTACACAGCAGCCCAGTCCACAGCCCACGGGGTAGAGCATGCTCTCACCTCTCCATTCTCTGATCAAAATATAAAGTTTCCTTTGCTTGTGAACCAAACTCAGTCTCGATCTGTTGGCCCCAATGACACTGGGCAGGGGGACACTTGTTGGGGTCCACTCTGGAGGATCAGTAACAGAAATTGAGACTATTGTAACTTCAATGAACAGATGTGTGAGCCAAACTCTAGTTAACATAGAACAGTTTATAAGGCTCGGGTAAAATAAGATGTTTCTAACACTTCCATTTGATATTTCCATCACTTTATTATAAGCAAGTTCAGTGAAAAGGGTTGTCTTATTTGTCAGGTCAATATTAGAGAAATGAAGTGATTTCTTTCCAAGGATGTTCATCTAATAATCTTGGTTAAAGCTTCAATCTTGTTTTAAATGCTTTTCCATTGAAAATGATACCTCTCTTTCAGCTCCCCCATTTCTGAGAAGTATAAAATCTTATAATTTATTATTACCAAAGGGGAAAGGTGGGAGGAGGGATAAATTAACAGTTTGGAATTAACACATACACACTGCTATGTATAAAATAGATCATCAACAAGGAACTACTGTATAGCACAGGGAACTACACTCAATATTTTGCAATAACCTATAAGGGAAAATAATCGGAAAAAGAATAGATATTTTTATTGACATCATCTATCAATGACAGTTAAAGTGTAACCTAAGGGAAGCTGGTGGTGAGTGCTTCTGACCCTGAAGACTTCAATCATCTAAAGTTTGGACTCTGCCTACTTCCCAAGGCCCTTAATGAACATATGTGTAGCCGTAGCTTAAAAAATTCCCCAGTTTGGGGTTCGGGGAGACACTGATTTTGAAAAAGCCCTGGTGTTCTCCTTACATGAATGGGACTCTTTCTACTGCTAAAACATGTCTGTCACACCCAGAGGATGGTATACCGTCTGATCGGGAAGAGTTTGGAAAAGGCATCTCATCTCCTCATCTCCTGGTGCTCGGGTTCACCCCTCCAGCGTCTTTACTAACAGTCTCCCCACTTGGAGAGTCAGCACTGTCAACATCCTGTTGCGTACAGTTTGGAATTTGTCCAGAGGATGAAGCGGAAGGATGAGGAACAATGAGAGACAAGTCCTAGGTGTTCAGACAGGCACATGTCACTCTAATTTCCAATCAGGAAGACGAATTGACCAAAGGCTAGGGTTGCCCATGGAAACAGTATAGGGCTTGAGGAAATCCCACTGCTTTGTGGCCAGTTCCCATAAACACAAGTTGAACAATGGAACTCAGGGGCAGTAAAATTCACGAAACTGCAGAGTTGAAAATATCTATCACTGAAAAATGTCTTGAGGAAAGTCAGAGAAAAGGATTGGTAAGCAAGGGAGAATGGCAGGAAAGGGATTTGAGGAGGTAGAAAGGACTCGCCATTAAGCACAAGAAAAGGGGCTGAACATTGCCAACATTGCAGTTGGCCAAAAAGGCTGTATGCGTTTTTTTCTGTATATATTCAAGAAAAGGGCATACACTTTTTTAGCCAACCAAACAGGTGGGCACTGGAAATCAATACTACAAAAGATATCACTTCGCATCAGTCAGAAGAGCCATCCTCATAAAGTGTAAACACCAGAAATGCAGGACAGGGCAAGGAGAAGAGGGAGCCCTGTGAGGCTTAGAGTGGAAATGTATATTGCCAACGGCCATTCTGGAGAAGTGTATTGTGTTTACTAAAGCATCTAAAAAATGAGCTACAGAGCATAGGGCACTTGCACTCATGGGCATATATCTTGGGAAAAACAAAAATCGAGAGGACACAGGCACCCCAATGTTTACTGCCTCTCTGTTTAAAAGATCCTCGACTAGGATATAACTTAAATGTCTCTGAAGGGAAAAAATGGATAGAGATGTGGTACTTATGTAGAGTGGACTATTACTCAGCCTGGAAATCAATGAAATATGGCCAGTTGTAACAACTCCGGAGGAGTTACGTATGATCATTCTAAGTGACACAATTCAAAAAGAAAAAGACACATATCATAAGATATCACTTAAAGTTGGAACCCAAAATGGCTACACATGAAATAAATTACAAAACAAAAACATAGTCAAATATGTAGAAAACACGCGTAAGGCTGCTAAACGGGAAAGGTGGGGAGGGGTGAGGCATCATCCAGGAGGTTGAAATTAGCAAAGATACCATTCCAAATACCAAACTGATAATCAACAAGGCCTACACGGTAGCTAAAAGAACTGCACTCAGCACACTCAAGTCACCGGAAAAGAATATCTATGACTGGTAAGAATCTGAAAAAGAATTTATTGATGTCTCTCTGTACGTGAATCAAGTGGATGTACAGCAGCAAGAAACAGAGCTTTGAAAATCAGCTGTAACCAATATAGTAATAAATTGAAAAAAATAAACGACAGAGAGACAGAGAAAACCTCTTACAACTTTTCCTCAGGGACGGTGATGCAACATGGATTGAACACATCTAGACACACAGCAGGATGAGACATAAGGCTGGAAACTGTTCGCGCTAAGAGAAATGTGAGGTTGGGTGAGGAAATGCACACCCTTTAAAGTAATACTACCTGGTACCCATTCAATGGGTCCCAAATCTGCAGGTTCAAGGAATCTTCCTACAGCTAAAACATGCATGGAAAACCCAGAGGACTGTACACCATGTTCTCGGGAGATGTGTCTAAAATGCACCTCATTTATCCTCTCCTGGTGCTCCTGTTCATCATTCCAGCCACGTTACTTAGAATCTCCCCACTTAGAGAATCAGCACATTTAAACATCTGTTTCACACATTTTGCAAATTGTGAGGAGGATGAACGGGAAGAGGGGGAACCAATGAGAGAAGAGTTGTAGGGGTTTGGATGGGCACATGTCACTCTAATTTCCCACTAAGAATAAGAATTAAAAAAAGGCTCAGCCCGCCTCGCCGGAGCCAAAATAGGGCCTGAAGCAATTCTGCGGCTTTGAGGCCAGCTCACAAAAGAGCAACTTAAAAAATGGAGCTCAGGGTCACTGCAATTCACAAACCTGCAGAGTTATAAATGAAAACTAACGTCCAAAAATATGTAGAGGTAAGGCAAAGAAGAGGATCTGAATGCAAGACAGAATTGCAAGAAACAGATTTCAAGAGATAGATTGGACTCGTCTTTAAAGCACATGAAAAGCGGCAGAATTTCGACAATGATGCAGTTGGCCCCAAAGGGAGTATGCGTTTTTTCCTGAATATATCCAGCAAAAAACGCATACGCACTTTATGAGCAACCAAGCAAGCTTGCAAAGGAAGTCTGCACTACAATGAAGTCTCACTGCCCCCCGGTCAAAAGGGCCATCTGAAAAAAGTGTAAAATCCAGAAAGGCAGGACAGGCCATGGAGAACTGGGAGCCTTGTTATGCTGATGGGCGGAATGTAAATTGCCAACAGCCACTCTGGAGAAGTGTATGGTGTTTCCTGAAACATCTAAAAAACAAAGCAACAGAGCCTAGGGCACTTCCACTTATGGTCCTATAGCTTAGGGAAATTAAAATCAAAAAGACACAGCCACCCCAAAGTTTGGGACGGCTCTGTTAACAAGAACCTCATTTACGGTACAAGTTCAATATCGCAGAAAGCGAAAAATGGATAAAGAAGTTGTGGTACTTACGTACAATGCAATATCACTCAGCAATGAAATCTATGTCATCAGGCCAGTAGCAGCATAATGAGTGGATTCAGGTACGATGATTCTAAGTGAAATAAGTCACAGAGAAAAAGAAACATCATAAGTTATCACTAATACACGGAATGTAAACTTGGCTACACAGGAACTGAATTACAAAACAGAATAGGGTCTCAAATGTAGAAAACCAACTTATGCTTGCTTAAGGGGAAAGGTGAGTTGGGGTGCTGCATAAAACCAGAGATTGAAATTAGCACAGATACCTTTCCATAAGCCAAATATGTAATAGACAAGAGCTACTGCTTGCTCAACGAAGTGGACTCAACACCCCATATTAAACGCCTAAGAATATACCTGACCAGTAAGAATCTTAAAACCTATGGATTTATATGTCTCCAAAAGAGAATCCAGCGTGTGTACAGCAACATAAAAGCAGCAGTGATAGGATTGGTGAGGTTCGGTGAGCAAATGCAGACCCTTTGAAGTCATATTGCATGGTACCCATTCCATGGGTCTCAACTCTCCAGGTTTAATGGATTCTTCCTTCAGCTAAAACATGCATGTGGAACCCAGAGTATGATCCACCGTGTGATCGGGAAACATGTTCAAATGTGTCTCAGTTTTCGTCCCCTGGTACTCGGGTGCAACATTCCAGACGCTTTACTAACACTCTCCCCACTTGGAGAGTCAGTGCCTTTAATCTCCTGTTTGGCCCAGTTTGCAATTTCTGTGGAAAATGAACAGGAATAGGGAGAACTAATGAGAGACTAGCTGGAGGTGTCTGGACGGGCAAATTTAACTCTCATTTCCCACCAGGAAGAGGAATTAACCAAAGGCACAGCGTGCCATGCCGGAACCACACTAGGGCCTGAAGCAATCCTGCGGTGTTGCGGCCAGCTCACAAGAAAACGAGTTGAAGAAAGGAACTCAGGGGCCCTGTAATTCACAAACCTGCAGAGTTATAAATGGCAGCTATCGTCCAAAAATATATTGAAGTAAGGCTGCCAAGAGGACTTGAAAGCGGGGCAGAATTGCAGGAAACCGATTTCAGGAGGTAGACTGGAATTGCATGTAAAGCATAGGAAAAGAGGCAGAACGTCCACAATGATGCACTTGGCCAAAAATGGCGTATGCGTTTTTTCCTGAATATATTCAGGAAAAAACGCATACGCCCTTTTTGGCCAACCAAGCAAGCTTGCAAAGGAAATCTGCACTACAATGAAGACTCACTGCCCACCCGGTCAAAAGGGCCATCTGAAAAATGTGTAAAATCCAGAAAGGCAAGACAGGCCATGGAGAACTGGGAGCCTTCTTATGCTGATGGGCGGGATGTAAATTGCAAACAGCCACTCTGGAGAAGTGTATGGTGTTTCCTGAAACATCTAAAAAACAGAGCAACAGAGCCTAGGGCACTTCCACTTATGGTTCTATAGCTTAGGGAAATTAAAATCAAAAAGACACAGCCACCCCAAAGTTTGGGATGGCTCTGTTAACAAGAACCTCATTTACGGTACAAGTTCAATATCGCAGAAAGCGAGAAATGGATAAAGAAGTTGTGGTACTTACGTACAATGCAATATCACTCAGCAATGAAATCTATGTCATCAGGCCCATAGCAGCATAATGAGTGGATTCAGGTACGATGATTCTAAGTAAAATAAGTCACACAGAAAAAGAAACATCATAAGATATCACTAATACACGGAATGTAAACTTGGCTACACAGGAACTGAATTACAAAACAGAACAGTGTCTCAAATGTAGAAAACCAACTTATGGTAGCTTAAGGGGAAAGGTGAGTTGGAGTGCTGCATAAAACCGGAGACTGAAATTAGCACAGATACCATTCCATAAGCCAAATATGTAATAGACAAGAGCTACTCCTGATCAGCGAAGTGGACTCAACACCCCATATTAAACGCCTAACAATATACCTGACTAGTAAAATCTTAAAACCTATGGATTTATATGTCTCCGAAAGAGAATCAAGCATGTGTACAGTGGCATAAACGCAGCAGTGATAGGATTGGTGAGGTTCGGTGAGCAAATGCAGACCCTTTGAAGTAATATTTCATGGTACCCATTCCATGGTTCTCAAATCTCCCGGTTTAAGGGATTCTTCCTTCAGCTAAAACATGCATGTGGAACCCAGAGTATGACCCACTGTGTGATCGGGAAATGTGTTCAAATGTGTCTCAGTTTTCGTCCCCTGGTACTCGGGTGCAACATTCCAGACGCTTTACTAACACTCTCCCCACTTGGATAGTTAGTGCCTTTAAACTCCTGTTTGACCCAGTTTGCAATTTCTGTGGAAAATGAACAGGAATAGGGAGAAACAATGAGAGACTAGCTGGAGGTGTCTGGATGGGCAAATTTAACTCTCATTTCCCACCAGGAAGAGGAATTAATCAAAGGCTCAGCGAGCCATGCCGAAACCACACTAGGGCCTGAAGCAATCCTGCGGTGTTGCGGCCCGCTCACAAGAAAGCGAGTTGAAGAAAGGAGCTCAGGGGCCCTGTAATTCACAAACCTGCAGAGTAATAAATGACAGCTATCGTCCAAAAATATATTGAAGTAAAGCTGCCAAGAGGACTTGAAAGCGGGGCAGAATTGCAGGAAACCGATTTCAGGAGGTAGACTGGAATTGCATGTAAAGCATACGAAAAGAGGCAGAACGTCCACAATGATGCACTTGGCCAAAAAGGACGTATGGGTTTTTTCCTGAATATATTCAGGAAAAAACGCATACGCCCTTTTTGGCCAAACAAGCAAGCTTACAAAGGAAATCTGCACTACAATGATGTCTCACTGCCCCCCGGTCAAAAGGGCCATCTGAAAAAAGTGTAAAATCCAGAAAGGCAGGACAGGCCATGGAGAACTGGGAGCCTTGTTATACTGATGGGTGTGATGTAAATTGCCAACAGCCACTCTGGAGAAGTGTATGGTGTTTCCTGAAACATCTAAAAAACAAAGCAACAGAGCCTAGGGTACTTCCACTTATGGTCCTATAGCTTAGGGAAATTAAAATCAAAAAGACACAGCCACCCCAAAGTTTGGGATGGCTCTGTTTACAAGAACCTCGTTTACGGTACAAGTTCAATATCGCAGAAAGCAAAAAATGGATAAAGAAGTTGTGGTACTTACGTACAATGCAATATCACTCAGCAATGAAATCTACGTCATCAGGCCCGTAGCAGCATAATGATTGGATTCAGGTACGATGATTCTAAGTGAAATAAGTCACACAGAAAAAGAAACATCATAAGATATCACTAATACACGGAATGTAAACTTGGCTACACAGGAACTGAATTACAAAACAGAACAGTGTCTGAAATGTAGAAAACCGACATATGCTTGCTTAAGGAAAAAGGTGAGTTGGGGTGCTGCATAAAACCAGAGATTGAAATTAGCACAGATACCATTCCATAAGCCAAATATGTAATAGACAAGAGCTACTCCTTGCTCAACGAAGTGGACTGAACAACCCATATTTAACGCCTAAGAATATACCTGACTAGAAAGAATCTTAAAAACTATGGATTTATATGTCTTCGAAAGAGAATCAAGCATGTGTACAGCAGCATAAACACAGCATTGATAGGATTGGTGAGGTTCGGTGAGCAAATGCAGACCCTTTGAAGTCATATTGCATGGTACCCATTCCATGGGTCTCAACTCTCCAGGTTTAAGGGATTCTTCCTTCAGCTAAAACATGCATGTGGAACCCAGAGTATGATCCACCGTGTGATCGGGAAACGTGTTCAAATGTGTCTCAGTTTTCGTCCCCTGGTACTCGGGTGCAACATTCCAGACGCTTTACTAACACTCTCCCCACTTGGAGAGTCAGTGCCTTTAACCTCCTGTTTGGCCTAGTTTGCAATTTCGGCGGAAAATGAACAGGAATAGGGAGAACCAATGAGAGACTAGCTGGAGGTGTCTGGACGGGCAAATTTAACTCTCATTTCCCACCAGGAAGAGGAAATAACCAAAGGCTCAGCGTGCCATGCCGGAACCACACTAGGGCTTGAAGCAATCCTGCGGTTTTGCGGCCAGCTCACAAGAAAGCAAGTTGAAGAAAGGAGCTCAGGGGCACTGTAATTCACAAACCTGCAGAGTTATAAATGACAGGTATCATCCAAAATTATACTGAAGTAAGGCTGCGAAGAAGACTTGAATGCGGGGCAGAATTGCTGGAAACTGATTTCAGAAGGTACACGGGAGTCACTCTTGAAGCATAGGAAAAGAGACAGAACTTGGAAAATAATGCATTTGGCAAAAAAGGGCATATGTGTTTTATCCAGAGCTCTCATAACCGAGGGGAGGAGATTCCCAGCAGCCTCCAACTGCCACCTGAGGGCTCACGTTGCCAACGCAACGTGAGCAAGCCAGGCAGGAGTTACCTCACAGCAGAGGTCCCACCTCACATAAGGGTGAGAATCCCAGCCAACATCAGACTCTCACCAGAGGGCCCACATCACCAAGGGGATGGGAACCAGGCAGGAGTGTCTTCACACCAGTGGGGCCACATCATTGAAAGGTGAGGTACTCAGCACATGTGTCCTCAAACCAGAGGACCCACATCACCAAGTGCCTCGGAGTGAGGCAGGCAGGAGTAGCCTCACAACACTGGGCCCATAGAATAAAAAAGTGAGGAATCCGGCAGTTGGAACCACCCAGCAGGCGGCCCAGAACACCGAGGCTATGGGATCCAGGTCACAGTGAACTCACAGGAGAGGGCCCATGTCATGAAACTGAGCAACCCAGCCATTGGGACCTCAGAGCACGAGGCTCACATCCCCATGGGGATATAAATCTGGTAGGAGTGTCCTCGCACCACTGAGAACGTATCAGAAAATTTTGGGAGACCAGCAGTTAGGGTCTGACGCCAGAGGACCCTCATCACCAAGGGAAGGAGGCTCCCAGCAGGCTCCAACTGCCACCAGAGGGCTGACGTCGCCAAGGCGATGTGTGCCAACCAGGCACGAATGACCTCACAGCAGAGGGCCCACCTCAGAGAAGTGTGACGAACCCAGTCAGGATCAGACTCGCACCAGAGGGCCCACATCACCAAATGGATTGGAACCAGGCAGGAGTGTCCTCACATGAGTAGGGCCACATCATCTAAAGGTGAGGAACCCAGAACATGTGGCTTCAAACCATAGGACACCCATCACCAAGGGGCTGGGAGTGAGGCAGGCAGGAGGAGCCTCACAACAGAGGGCCCAAAAATAAGAAAGGTGAGGAATCCAGCAGTTGGAACCTCCCAGCAGGCGGCCCAGAGCACAGAGGCTAGGGGATCCAGGCCAGAGTGAACTAACACCAGACAGCCCACATCATGAAACTGTGAGCAACCCAGACATTGGGACCTCAGAGCAGAAGGCCCACATCCCCATGGTGATGGGAACATGACAGGAGTGTCCTGGCATCACTGGGCTCACATCAGAAAACGTGGGGTGCTCAGAAGTTAGGGCCTGATGCTAGACTGCACTCATCACCGAGGGGACGAGGCTCCTATCAGGCTCCAGCTGCCACCAGAGGGCCAACGTCACCAAGGCGATGTGTGCCAGCCCGGCAGGAGTGACCTCACAGCAGAGGGCCCACCTCACAGAAGGGTGAGGAACACAGCCAGGATCAGACTCTCACCAGAGGGCCCACATCACCAAGGGGATGGGAACCAGGCAGGAGTGTCCCCACACCAGTGGGACAACATCATCGAAAGGTGAGGATCCCAGCACATGTAGCCTCAAACCAGAGGAACCACATCACCAAGGGGTTCCGAATGAGGCTGGCAGGACCGGCCTCACAACACAGGGTCCATAGAATATAAAAGTTGAGGAATCCAGCAGTTGGAACCTCCCAGCAAGCGGCCCAGAGCACCGAGGCTATGAGATCCAGGCCGCAGTGAACTCACAGCAGAGGGCCCACATCATGAACCTGTGAGCAGCCCAGCCGTTGGGACCACAGAACAGAAGGCCCACATCCCCATTGGGATGGGAACCTGGCAGGAGTGGCCTCGCACAACTTAGTACATATCAGAAAATGTTAGGAGCCCAGCAGATAGGGCCTGACGCCAGGGGGCCCTCATAACTGAGGGGAGGAGACTCCCAACAGGTTCCAACTGCCAACAGAGGGCCCACGTCTACAAGGTGGCATGCGCCAGCCAGGCAGTAGTGACCTCACAGCAGAGGGCCTATTTCACAGAAGGGAGAGGAACCGAGGCAGGATGAGACTCTCGCCAGAGGACCCACAACACCAAGGGGATGGGAACCAGTCAGGGCTGTCCTCCCACCAGTGGGGCCACATCATCGAAAGGTGAGGAACCCAGCACATGCGGCCTCATATCAGAGGACATACATCACAAAGGGGATGGGAGTGAGGCAGGTAGGAGTAGCCTAAAAACAGAGGACCCAAAGAATAAAAAGGGTGAGGAATCCAGCATTTTGAACCTCCCAGCAGGTGGCCGAGAGCACAGAAGCTATGGGATGCAGGCAGGAGTGAACTAACAGCAGAGAGCCCACATCATGAAACTGTGAGCAACCCAGGCGTTGGGACCTCAGAGCAGAAGGCCCACATCCCCATGGGGATGGGAACCTGACAGGAGTGTCCTGGCATCACTGGGCTCACATCAGAAAACGTGGGGAGCCCAGCAGTTAGGGCCTGATGCTAGAGGGCCGTCATCACCGAGGGGAGGAGGCTCCCAGCAGGTTCCATGTGCCAACAGAGGGCCCACGTCGCCAAGGTGATGTGTGCAAGTCAGGCAGGATTGACCTCACAGCAGAGGGCCTACCTCACAGAAGAGTGAGGAACCCAGCCAGGATAAGACTGTCACCAGAAGGCCCACATCACCAAGGGGATGGGAACCAGGCAGAAGTGTCCTCACACCAGTGGAGCCACATCATTGAAAGTTGCGGAACCCAGCACATGTGGCCTCAAACCAGAGGACCCACATCTCGAAGGGGTTGTGAGTGAGGCAGGCAGGAGGAGCATCGCAACACAAGACCCATAGAATACAAAAGTTGAGGAATCGAGCAGTTGGAACCTCCCAGCAGGCGGCCCAGAGCACAGAGTCTATGGCATCCAGGCCAGAGTGAACTAACAGCAGAGAGCCCACATCATGAAACTGTGAACAACCCAGCCGTTGGGACTTCAGAGCAGAAGACCCACATCTCAATGGGGATGTGAACCTGGTTGGAGTGTCTTCGAACCACTGGGTGCACATCACAAAATGTGGGGAGCCCAGCCGTTAGGGCCTGACGCCAGAGGGCCCTCATCACCGAGGGGAGGAGGCTCCCAGCAGGCTCCAAGTGCCACCAGAGGGCTCATGTCCACCAGGCGAGCTGAGAGCAAGCCAGGCAGGAGTGACCTCACAGCAGATGGCCCACCTCACAGAAGGGTGAGGAACCCAGCCAGGATCAGACTCTCAACAGAGGGCCCACATCACCAAGGGGATGTGAACCAGGCAGGAGTCTCCTAAGACCATTGGTCCCACATCATCAAAAGGTGAGGAACCCAGCACATGTGGCCTCAAACCAGATGACACACATCACGAAGGGGCTGGGAGTGAGGCAGGCAGGAGGATCCTCACAACAGAGGGCCTAAAAAATTAAAAAAGTGAGGAATCCAGCAGTTGGAACCTCCCAGCAGGCGGCCAAGAGCACAGAGGCTATGGGATCCAGGCCACAGTGAACTAACACCAGAGAGCCCACATCATGAAATTGTGATCAACCCAGCCGTTGGAACCTCAGAGCAGAAGGCCCACATCCCCATGGAGATGGGAACCTAAGAGGAGTGCCCGAGCATCACTGGGCTCACTAAGAAAAGTTGGGGAGCCCAGCAGTTAGGGCCTGACGTCAGAGGGCCCTCATCACAGAGGTGAGGAGGCTCCCAGCAGGGTCCAAGTGCCACCAGAGGGCTCATGTCAACAAGGCGAGGTGAGCAAGCCAGGCAAGAGTTACCTGATAGTAGAGGGCCCACCTCACAGATGGGTGAGGAACCCAGCCAGGATCAGACTCTCACCAGAGGGCCCACATCACAAAGGGGATGGGAACCAGCCAGGATTATCCTCACACCAGTGGGGCCTCATTATCGAAAGGTGAGGAACCCAGCACATGTGTCCTCAAACCAGAGGACCCACATCACCAAGGGCCTTGGAGTGAGACAGGCAGGAGTAGCCTCACAACACAGGGCACATAATATAAAAAACGTGAGGATTCCAGCATTTAGAACTTCCAGCAGGCGGCTCAGAACACCGAGGCTATGGGATCCAGGCCGCAGTGAACTCACAGCAGAGGGCCCACATCATAAAACTGTGAGCAACCCAGGCGTTGGGACCTCAGCGCAGAAGGCCCACATCCCCATGGGAATGGGAACCTGGCTGGAGTGTCCTCGCACCACTGGGCGCACATCAGAAAATGTGGGGAGCCCACCATTTAGGGCCTGATGCCAGAGGGCCGTCATCACCGAGAGGAGGAGGCACCCTGCACGCTCCAACTGCCACCAGAGGGCTCACGTCTCCAAGGTGACGTGTGCCAGCCAGGCAGGAGTGACCTCACAGCAGGGGGCCTACCTCACAGAACGTTGAGGAACGCAGCCAGGATTAGACTCTCGCCAGAGGGCCCACCTCACCAAGGGGATGGGAACCAGGCAGGAGTGTCCTCACACGAGTGGGGTCACATCATCGAAAGGTGAGGAACGCAGCACATGTGGCCTCAAGCCATAGGACAGTCATCACCAAGGGGCTGGCAGTGAGGCAGGCAGGAGGAGCCTCACAACAGAGGGCACATAGAATAAAAAAGTTGAGGAATCCAGCAGTTGGAACCTCCCAGCAGGCGGCTCAGAGCACCGATGATAAGGGATCCTTGCCGGAGTGAACTCACAGCAGAGGGCCCACATCATGGTACTGTGAGCAAGCCAGCCGTTTTGACCTCAGAGCAGAAGGCCCATATCCCCATGGGGATGGGAACCTGGCAAGAGTGTCCTCACTCACTTGGCGCACATCAGAAAATGTGGGGAGCCCAGCCGTTATGGCCTAATGCAAGAGGGCCCTCATCACCGAGGGGAGGAGGATCTCAGCACACTCCAACTGCCACCAGAGGGCCCACGTCGCCAAGGTGACGTGTGCCAGACAGGCATGATTGACCTCACAGCAGAGGGCCCACCTCACAGAAGGGTGAGGAACCCAGCCATGATCAGACTCTCACCTGAGGGCCCACATCAGCAAGGGGATGGGAACCAGTCAGGACTGTCTTCCCTCCAGTGGGGCCACATCATCGAAAGGTGCGGAACCCAGCACATGTGGCCTCAAATCAGAGGACACATATCACAAAGGGAATGGGAGTGAGGCAGGCAGGAGTAGCCTAAAAACAGAGGGCCCAAAGAATAAGAAAGGTGAGGAATCCAGCAGTTGGAACCTCCCAGCAGGCGGCCGAGAGCACAGAAGCTATGGGATGCAGGCAGGAGTGAACTAACAGCAGAGAGCGCACATCATGAAACTGTGAGCAACCCAGACGCTGAGACCTCAGAGCAGAAGGCCCACATCCCAATGGGGATGTGAACCTGGCTGGAGTGTCCTCGCACCACTGGGCGCACATCACAAAATGTGGGGAGCCCAGCAGTTAGGGCCTGACACCAGAGGGCCCTCATCACCGAGGGGAGGAGGCTCCCAGCAGGCTCCAAGTGCCACCAGAGGGCTCATGTCCACAAGGCGAGGTGAGCAAGCCAGGCAGGAGTGACCTCACAGCAGACGGCCCACCTCACAGATGGGTGAGGAACCCAGCCAGGATCAGACTCTCAACAGAGGGCCCACATCACCAAGGGGATGTGAACCAGGCAGGAGTCTCCTAAGACCATTGGTCCCACATCATCGAAAGGTGAGGAACCCAGCACATGTGGCCTCAGACCAGACGACACACATCACGAAGGGGCTGGGAGTGAGGCAGGCAGGAGGATCCTCACAACAGAGGGCCTAAAAAATTAAAAAAGTGAGGAATCCAGCAGTTGGAACCTCCCAACAGGCAGCCAAGAGCACAGAGGCTATGGGATCCAGGCCACAGTGAACTAACACCAGAGAGCCCACATCATGAAAATGTGAACAACCCAGCCGTTGGGACCTCAGAGCAGAAGGCCCACATCCCCATGGAGATGGGATCCTAAGAGGAGTGCCCGAGCATCACTGGGCTCACTAAGAAAAGTTGGTGAGCCCAGCAGTTAGGGCTTGACGCAAGAGGGCCCTCATCACCGGGGGGAGGAGATTCCCAGCACGCTCCTACTGCCACCACACGGCTGACTTCACCAAGGCAATGTGTGCCAGCCATGCAGGAGTGACCTATCAGCAGAGGGTCTCCCTTACAGAAAGGTGAGGAACACAGCCAGGAACAGACTCTCACCAGGGGGTCCACATAACCACGTGGATGAGAACCAGGCAGGAGTGTCCTCACACTAGTGGGGCCACATCATCGAAAGGTGAGGAACCCAGCAAAGGTGGCCACAAACCAGAGGACCCACATCACCAAGGGGTTGAGAGTGAGGTAGGTGTCTGGACGGGCATATTTAACACTCATTTCCCACCAGGAAGAGGAATTAACCAAAGGCTCAGCGTGCCCTGCCAGAAGCAGATTAGGGCCTGAAGCAGTCTTGCGGGTTTGCGGCCAGCTCACAAGAAAGCGAGTTGAAGAAAGGAGCTCAGGGGCCCTGTAATTCACAAACCTGCAGAGTTATAAATGACAGATAACGTCCAAAAATATTTTGAAGTAAGGCTGCGAAGAGGACTTGAAAGCGGGGCAGAATTTCAGGAAACCGATTTCAGGAGGTAGACTGGATTTGCATTTAAAGCATAGGAAAAGAGGCAGAACATCGACAATGATGCACTTGGCCAAAAAGGGCGTATGAGTTTGTTCCTGAATATATTCAGGAAAAAGCACATACACACTTTTTGGCAAACCAAGCAAGCTTGCAATGGAAATCCGAACTACTATGAAGTGTCACTTCCCCCCGGTCTAAAGGGCCATCTGAAAAAAGTGTAAAATCCAGAAAGGCAAGACAGGCCATGGGGAAAAAGGAGCCTTGTTATGCTGATGGGCGGGATGTAAATTGCCAACAGCCACTCTGGAGAAGTGTATGGTGTTTCCTGATACATCTGAAAAACAAAGCAACAGAGTCTAGGGCATTTCCACTTATGGTCCTATAGCTTAGGGAAATTAAAATCAAAAAGACACAGCCACCCCAAAATTTGGGACGGCTCTGTTTACAAGAACCTCGTTTACGGTACAAGTTCAATATCACAGAGAGCAAAAACTGGATAAAGAAGTTGTGGTACTTATGTACAATGCAATATCACTCAGCAATGAAATCTGTGTCACCAGGCCGGTACCAGCATAATGAGTGGATTGAGGCACGATGATTCTAAGTGAAATAAGTCACACAGAAAAAGAAACATCATAAGGTATCACTAATGCACGGAATGTAAACTTGGCTACACATGAATTGAATTACAAAACAGAACAGGGTCTCAAGTTTAGAAAACCAACTTATGCTTGCTTAAGGGGAAAGGTGAGTTGGGGTGCTGCATAAAACCAGAGTTTGAAATTAACACAGATACCGTTTCATAAGCCAAATATGTAATAGACAAGACCTACCCCTTGTTCATCGAAATGGACTCAACAATGAGGTATCACCTCACACCTGTTAGAATGGGCATCATCTGAAAATCTACAAACAACAAGTGCTGGAAAGGGTGTGGAGAAAAGGAAGCCTCTTCCACTATTGTTGGGAATATAAATTGGTACAGTCACTATGGAGAACCATATGGAGTTTCTTAAGAAACTAATAATAGAATTACCATATGATACAGCAATCCCAGTACTGGACATATACCCAGACAAAACCATAAATCAAAAAGAGACATTCACCGTAATGTTCATTGCATCACTATTTACAATATCGAGGTAATGGAAGCAACCTAAATGCCCACAGACAGACGAATGCATAAAGATGTGGTACATATATAAAATGGAATATTACTAAGCCATGAAAGGAATGAAATTGGGTCATTTGTAGAGACGTCGATGGATCTAGAGACTGTCATACAGAGTGAAGTAAGTCAGAAAGAGAAAAACAAATCTTGTATATTCATGCATATATGTGGAACCTAGAAAAACTGTACAGATTAACCGTTTTGCAAGGCATAACTAGAGCAACAGATGTAGACAACAATCGTATGGACAACAAGGGGGGAAAGCTCTTGGGGGTGGTGGTGGTGGGAGGAGTTGAGAGATTGGGATTGGCATGTAAACATTTATATGTATAAAATAGATAACCAATAAGAACCTGCTGTATAAAAATATAAAATAAAATTCAAAATTAAAAAGAAATAAAATTTAAAAAATAAAACAGAAAAAACAATTATTCCCTTCACATACATGTATTTATATGAATAAATTATTTCCATGCTTATATCTGTAAATACAAAAAAGAGGAATAAAATCTACCTTGAACCAAAAACGAAAAAGAGAAAAAAAAAAACAGAACCCACCAGTTACTCAGAGGAAAACCGTATCAGGGCACTTGCTCCAGTTGTAAACAATTCTGAAGTTGGTCAGTGGTGGGGAATCGTCTCCCATTCAGCCAGCAGCCCCCACACAACAAGCGTCCTCATTGCAAAGCTGGGGCACCGTGCCGAGGCATCTGTGAGTAAACGTGAGCTGAGCCCCAGGCCAGTTGCTGCTGAACTGTTCCCACCCTTCCCAGGTAAAACACCTGAATATATACAAGGACTTGAAAGCCTAGAGGAAGGGCCATGGAGCCACACGAGTGACAGCATGCCAGCTGACTTGGTGCCTGCAGGCCAGCCAGGATGGTCCTGGCCCTGGGTGCTCTTCTGGAAGATTTCCATTTCCCTGCCTGAGATACCCGTCCTGTCCCTGCCTCCACTGCTTTTTTCCTTCCTCACCTCTGCCCAGGGAGCAATTCCAGCAGCAGGTATGGGTGACACATCCTCTTCTTTAGCAGGTGGCAGCCTGGCAACTGCTGCAGAAAGTCCAGCAGAGCCCCACTCACACTGGGCCACCCACAAAGCCGTGGCCTCTCACTCCCTCCCACCAGCCCAGCCCCGAGACTGCTGACAGGGCAGAGAAAATGGTGTCAGACACAGCTGCAGGGACTCTTGCTGCCTGGAGTGGTATTTATATTGATCTCAACCCAGGCACACCTGGGGAGGGCTGGCCGGCACGGTAAGGCTGCCCAGGTCAGCCAATCATCACCCCTCAGGGGCTCACAGTTGCAGAAAATGGAACTTGCTGAACCGGCCAGGTCCAAGGAACAGGTGTGGGCTCCTGAGAGACAGGATAGACAAGGGGCTGCAGCTTTGGCTTGTTTTCTAATCATTTTATCTGGCCCATGAGTGGGAGACAACTTCAAGAAAACCCTCTCCTAATGAGAGGAACCCAGGAGTCAGGGAGAGGAGGGGTGGGTGGTGGTTGGAGACAGAGGCCTGGTGCCCCGGGTGCAGTGGAAGTCTCTGGAAGACCAGGTGGAGGGAGGCCACACAGAGTGATGCCCAGGGTCACAGACCTGTCGGAGCTGCTGTTTGTTAGTTCAAGTCCTGCTCTGAGGTGCTCTGTGTCAGCTGTGAGCGACAGGTGAGCTGGGGGTGCTCTTCAATGAGGGCTATGTGCACGGTTCCTGTGTGCCCAGCCCTGCCACGGTACCTGCAAGGGTAGCTCTGTATCCTGGGAGGGGCCTGACCACGAGAGCCCCGTGGGCTGGGTTGGGGGTGGGGTACCTGCCCAGGAGAGCTCCATATCCTGGGATTGGCCTGACCACGAGAGCCCCATGGGCTGCTGGGGACCTGGTAAAGGATGTCAGGACAGTCAGTGAAGCCACCGAGGATATACCTCCAGTTGCTCCTAATTCCTACACCCTGCTGGTCATTCTACCAACCACCAGGACATGGTATTCTGTATTAGTCTTCAATGATGCCTTCTTTTGTATTCCATTAGTCCCAGAGTCACAAGAAATTTTGGCTTGTGAGTGGCAGGACTCAACATACAACTAAAACAATACTTCCGGGCCGTCTTGCCCCAAGGGTTCAAAAATTCCCACACCATCTTTGGGGAAAGCTTAGCTAAAGACCGAAAAGTTCTACCTCTGGAAAAGGAAACCCTCCTTCAATATGCAGACGACATTCTGATCGCCAGCCCTACTAAGGAGGCCTCTGAACTACCAAGCCAATAAAGGATAGAAGTTGTCCAAGAAAAAGCTCAAATATCACAGACTGCAGTGACCTGCCTGGGCTTCATTCTCACACAAGGTCAGAGAAGCCCATCCCAGGAAAGGGAAGAAACCATTTGCAGCCTTACTCCTTTCTAAAACGAGAAGACAGCTTAGGGGTTCCTGGGGAGGCCAGGGTTTGCTGCTTCTGGATCCCTAACTACAGTCTACTAGCTGGGCCTCTATATGAAACACTGAAAGGAAAAGATGACGATCCTTTTGAACAGAATCCAGAAGTGGTCTTTCAAGAATGGAAAGAGCAGTCAATTCAGACCCTTGCCCTGGAACTCCCTAATTGAGCTAAACCCTTTGACCTTTCCATTCCCGGTGAAAGGTGAATCGCCATTGGAGAATTAGTGCAAAAACTGGGACCACTTGAAATGGAACAACGCAAGAATGCCATCCAGGTAGGATAAACTACAGTCACCAAGGGGCTTGGCCCACTGCCACATCTGGCCAAGATACTGGCGGTATCTAAAACCCTGGAAATCAGCAGCCCAAAAGGCCACCTCCCTCCTAAGGGAAAAGGACCCCACGTGGTGATCCTAATCACCAACCATGCCCTGAAGTTGCAGGGTTCGCTCCGTGGGCACACCGACCTCGAGTGAGGAGGCTCTCCAACTCCAACATCCAGAGAGATAACCGGGGGCAGCAGGGCACCATGACGACTCGTGTGAACATCACTTGACCTGGAGTTTCTCTCATAAAACAACAATAGTGTGTCCCGAAGGAGTAGACTACTGCTTGCAGGACTTACTGCACCCGGAGGGGAGCCAATAATCTTGGCGGGGGAACCGTATATCACACTGTCACCATAGAAAAGCCTACAGACACCGTGATGATGGTGGCCAATAAGACCAGCTGGACTCCTGTTTACTTCAAAAGGCTGTTGACTCAGTGGCCATCATGGTCCTTGATCACCACTGACCCTGGACTGTCTGGGAGTTGAGCGGGCAGGGCTCTGACACCTGGTGCTGTTTTTACGTTAATTCAGGGGCCTAATTGAAGAAAGAGCAGACTACTGGTCAGAGCATCTAGGCTGGCAGAAACGGTCAGCCTAAGGTGGCCGAACAAATGTGGGGCGGGGTGAAATCGGCCCCCACAGCGTCTCTGCACATCTCTTTCCTGGACCCTTAAAGGTCATTAGAATCTATAACACTTCCAATGCTGGTGCTCAGGTGGACGAGCAGGGAGGCAGGGGTCCTGGGGCCAATCAACGTCACCTGGAGGCTGCTGGGGAGAAGTTCTGACCCTCGTCCCCTGGTATGAGGGCTCCCAACTCAGCACTCAGCAGTTACAGAAGAAGGGTCTGCACCCTCAGCACTCCAAGAATGAGGAACGGGACAAAAGGCAGAGGAGGGGTTTGTCCCCAGCAAAGCCCATGAAAAATCCCTGGGAGATAAAAATAGAATCTGGGCAATAAAGTCAAGTCTGACCTTTTTTATCCTTTGTGCTTTGTCTAATTTCACGTGCTCCTAGGGTCCCGCATGCAGAGGTTCCACACCCGGCACTTCAGACCAGATTTCCTAGTGCAGAATGGCTGGGTCGACACCTCAGCTCCTGGGGCCCAGTGCAGACTCCGAGATATAGAGCCTGAGCTGCAGCCAACCCGGCCCTCGAGAGCTCCGCCCCCTCCCTCCCACTGAATCTGACAGGATCTCTACACAGCAGCCCAGTCCACAGCCCACGGGGTAGAGCATGCTCTCACCTCTCCATTCTCTGATCAAAATATAAAGTTTCCTTTGCTTGTGAACCAAACTCAGTCTCGATCTGTTGGCCCCAATGACACTGGGCAGGGGGACACTTGTTGGGGTCCACTCTGGAGGATCAGTAACAGAAATTGAGACTATTGTAACTTCAATGAACAGATGTGTGAGCCAAACTCTAGTTAACATAGAACAGTTTATAAGGCTCGGGTAAAATAAGATGTTTCTAACACTTCCATTTGATATTTCCATCACTTTATTATAAGCAAGTTCAGTGAAAAGGGTTGTCTTATTTGTCAGGTCAATATTAGAGAAATGAAGTGATTTCTTTCCAAGGATGTTCATCTAATAATCTTGGTTAAAGCTTCAATCTTGTTTTAAATGCTTTTCCATTGAAAATGATACCTCTCTTTCAGCTCCCCCATTTCTGAGAAGTATAAAATCTTATAATTTATTATTACCAAAGGGGAAAGGTGGGAGGAGGGATAAATTAACAGTTTGGAATTAACACATACACACTGCTATGTATAAAATAGATCATCAACAAGGAACTACTGTATAGCACAGGGAACTACACTCAATATTTTGCAATAACCTATAAGGGAAAATAATCGGAAAAAGAATAGATATTTTTATTGACATCATCTATCAATGACAGTTAAAGTGTAACCTAAGGGAAGCTGGTGGTGAGTGCTTCTGACCCTGAAGACTTCAATCATCTAAAGTTTGGACTCTGCCTACTTCCCAAGGCCCTTAATGAACATATGTGTAGCCGTAGCTTAAAAAATTCCCCAGTTTGGGGTTCGGGGAGACACTGATTTTGAAAAAGCCCTGGTGTTCTCCTTACATGAATGGGACTCTTTCTACTGCTAAAACATGTCTGTCACACCCAGAGGATGGTATACCGTCTGATCGGGAAGAGTTTGGAAAAGGCATCTCATCTCCTCATCTCCTGGTGCTCGGGTTCACCCCTCCAGCGTCTTTACTAACAGTCTCCCCACTTGGAGAGTCAGCACTGTCAACATCCTGTTGCATACAGTTTGGAATTTGTCCAGAGGATGAAGCGGAAGGATGACGAACAATGAGAGACAAGTCCTAGGTGTTCAGACAGGCACATGTCACTCTAATTTCCAATCAGGAAGACGAATTGACCAAAGGCTAGGGTTGCCCATGGAAACAGTATAGGGCTTGAGGAAATCCCACTGCTTTGTGGCCAGTTCCCATAAACACAAGTTGAACAATGGAACTCAGGGGCAGTAAAATTCACGAAACTGCAGAGTTGAAAATATCTATCACTGAAAAATGTCTTGAGGAAAGTCAGAGAAAAGGATTGGTAAGCAAGGGAGAATGGCAGGAAAGGGATTTGAGGAGGTAGAAAGGACTCGCCATTAAGCACAAGAAAAGGGGCTGAACATTGCCAACATTGCAGTTGGCCAAAAAGGCTGTATGCGTTTTTTTCTGTATATATTCAAGAAAAGGGCATACACTTTTTTAGCCAACCAAACAGGTGGGCACTGGAAATCAATACTACAAAAGATATCACTTCGCATCAGTCAGAAGAGCCATCCTCATAAAGTGTAAACACCAGAAATGCAGGACAGGGCAAGGAGAAGAGGGAGCCCTGTGAGGCTTAGAGTGGAAATGTATATTGCCAACGGCCATTCTGGAGAAGTGTATTGTGTTTACTAAAGCATCTAAAAAATGAGCTACAGAGCATAGGGCACTTGCACTCATGGGCGTATATCTTGGGAAAAACAAAAATCGAGAGGACACAGTCACCCCAATGTTTACTGCCTCTCTGTTTAAAAGATCCTCGACTAGGATATAACTTAAATATCTCTGGAGGGAAAAAATGGATAGAGATGTGGTACTTATGTAGAGTGGACTATTACTCAGCCTGGAAATCAATGAAATATGGCCAGTTGTAACAACTCTGGAGGAGTTACGTATGATCATTCTAAGTGACATAATTCAAAAAGAAAAAGACACATATCATAAGATATCACTTAAAGTTGGAACCCAAAATGGCTACACATGAAATAAATTACAAAACAAAAACATAGTCAAATATGTAGAAAACACGCGTAAGGCTGCTAAACGGGAAAGGTGGGGAGGGGTGAGGCATCATCCAGGAGGTTGAAATTAGCAAAGATACCATTCCAAATACCAAACTGATAATCAACAAGGCCTACACGGTAGCTAAAAGAACTGCACTCAGCACACTCAAGTCACCGGAAAAGAATATCTATGACTGGTAAGAATCTGAAAAAGAATTTATTGATGTCTCTCTGTACGTGAATCAAGTGGATGTACAGCAGCAAGAAACAGAGCTTTGAAAATCAGCTGTAACCAATATAGTAATAAATTGAAAAAAATAAACGACAGAGAGACAGAGAAAACCTCTTACAACTTTTCCTCAGGGACGGTGATGCAACATGTATTGAACACATCTAGACCCACAGCAGGATGAGACATAAGGCTGGAAACTGTTCGCGCTAAGAGAAATGTGAGGTTGGGTGAGGAAATGCACACCCTTTAAAGTAATACTACCTGGTACCCATTAAATGGGTCCCAAATCTGCACGTTCAAGGAATCTTCCTACAGCTAAAACATGCATGGAAAACCCAGAGGACTGTACACCGTGTTCTCGGGAGATGTGTCTAAAATGCACCTCATTTATCCTCTCCTGGTGCTCCTGTTCATCATTCCAGCCACGTTACTTAGAATCTCCCCACTTAGAGAATCAGCACATTTAAACTTCTGTTTCACACATTTTGCAAATTGTGAGGAGGATGAACGGGAAAAGGGGGAACCAATGAGAGAATAGTTGTAAGGGTTTGGACGGGCACATGTCACTCTAATTTCCCATTAAGAATAAGAATTAAAAAAAGGCTCAGCCCGCCTCGCCAGAGCCAAAATAGGGCCTGAAGCAATTCTGCGGCTTTGAGGCCAGCTCACAAAAGAGCAACTTAAAAAATGGAGCTCAGGGTCACTGCAATTCACAAACCTGCAGAGTTATAAATGAAAACTAACGTCCAAAAATATGTTGAGGTAAGGCAAAGAAGAGGAACTGAATGCAAGACAGAATTGCAAGAAACAGATTTCAAGAGATAGATTGGACTCGTCTTTAAAGCACATGAAAAGCGGCAGAATTTCGACAATGATGCAGTTAGCCCCAAAGGGAGTATGCGTTTTTTCCTGAATATATCCAGGAAAAAACGCATACGCACTTTATGGGCAACCAAGCAAGCTTGCAAAGGAAATCTGCACTACAATGAAGCCTCACTGCTCCCCGGTCAAAAGGGCCATCTGAAAAAAGTGTAAAATCCAGAAAGGCAGGACAGGCCATGGAGAACTGGGAGCCTTGTTATGCTGATGGGCGGGATGTAAATTGCCAACAACCACTCTGGAGAAGTGTATGGTGTTTCCTGAAACGTCTAAAAAACAAAGCAATAGAGCCTAGGGCACTTCCACTTATGGTCCTATAGCTTAGGGAAATTAAAATCAAAAAGACACAGCCACCCCAAAGTTTGGGACGGCTCTGTTTACAAGAACCTCATTTACGGTACAAGTTCAATATCGCAGAAAGCGAGAAATGGATAAAGAAGATGTGGTACTTACGTACAATGCAATATCACTCAGCAATGAAATCTATGTCATCAGGCCAGTAGCAGCATAATGAGTGGATTCAGGTACGATGATTCTAAGTGAAATAAGTCACACAGAAAAAGAAACATCATAAGATATCACTAATACACGGAATGTAAACTTTGCTACACAGGAACTGAATTACAAAACAGAACAGGTTCTCAAATGTAGAAAACCAACTTATGCTTGCTTAAGGGGAATGGTGAGTTGGGGTGCTGCATAAAACCAGAGATTGAAATAAGCACAGATACCATTCCATAAGCCAAATATGTAATAGACAAGAGCTACTCCTTGCTCAACGAAGTGGACTCAACACCCCATATTAAACGCCTAAGAATATACCTGACTAGTAAGAATCTTAAAACCTATGGATTTATATGTCTCCGAAAGAGAATCAAGAGTGTGTACAGCGGCATAAATGCAGCAGTGATTGGATTGTTGAGGATCGGTGAGCAAATGCAGACCCTTTGAAGTCATATTGCATGGTACCCATTCCATGGGTCTCAACTCTCCAGGTTTAAGGGATTCTTCCTTCAGCTAAAACATGCATGTGGAACCCAGAGTATGATCCAACGTGTGATCGGGAAACGTGTTCAAATGTGTCTCAGTTTTCTTCCCCTGGTACTCGGGTGCAACATTCCAGACGCTTTACTAACACTCTCCCCACTTGGAGACTCAGTGCCTTTAACCTCCTGTTTGGCCCAGTTTGCATTTTCTGTGGAAAATGAACAGGAATAGGGAGAACCAATGAGAGACTAGCTGGAGGTGTCTGGACGGGCAAATTTAACTCTCATTTCCCACCAGGAAGAGGAATTAACCAAAGGCTCAGCGTGCCATGCCGGAACCACACTAGGGCCTGAAGCAATCCTGCGGTGTTGCGGGCCGCTCACAAGAAAGCGAGTTGAAGAAAGGAGCTCAGGGGCCCTGTAATTCACAAACCTGTAGAGTTATAAATGACAGCTATCGTCCAAAAATATATTGGAGTAAGGCTGCCAAGAGGACTTGAAAGCGGGGCAGAATTGCAGGAAACCGATTTCAGGAGGTAGAATGGAATTGCATGTAAACATAGGAAAAGAGGCAGAACGTCCACAATGATGCACTTGGCCAAAAAGGGCGTATGCGTTTTTCCCTGAATATATTCAGGAAAAAACGCATACGTCCTTTCTGGACAACCAGGCAAGCTTGCAAAGGAAATCTGCACTACAATGAAGTCTCACTGCCCCCCCCCCCCGTCAAAAGGGCCATCTGAAAAATGTGTAAAATCCAGAAAGGCAAGACAGGCCATGGAGAACTGGGAGCATTCTTATGCTGATGGGCGGGATGTAAATTGCAAACAGCCACTCTGGAGAAGTGTATGGTGTTTCCTGAAACATCTAAAAAACAGAGCAACAGAGCCTAGGGAACTTCCACTTATGGTCCTATAGCTTAGGGAAATTAAAATCAAAAAGACACAGCCACCCCAATGTTTGGGACGGCTCTGTTAACAAGAACCTCATTTACGGTACAAGTTCAATATCGCAGAAAGCGAAAAATGGATAAAGAAGTTGTGGTACTTACGTACAATGCAATATCACTCATCAATGAAATCTATGTCATCAGGCCAGTAGCAGCATAATGAGTGGATTCAGGTACGATGAGTCTACGTGAAATAAGTCACACAGAAAAAGAAACATCTTAAGGTATCACTAATACACGGAATGTAAACTTGGCTACACAGGAACTCAATTACAAAACAGAATAGGGTCTCAAATGTAGAAAACCAACTTATGCTTGCTTAAGGGGAAAGGTGAGTTGGGGTGCTGCATGAAACCAGAGATTGAAATTAGCACAGATACCGTTCCATAAGCCAAATATGTAATAGACAAGGGCTACTGCTTGCTCAACGAAGTGGACTCAACACCCCATATTAAACGCCTAAGAATATACCTGACTAGTAAGAATCTTAAAACCTATGGATTTATATGTCTCCAAAAGAGAATCCAGCGTGTGTACAGTGACATAAAAGCAGCAGTGATAGGATTGGTGAGGTTCGGTGAGCAAATGCAGACCCTTTGAAGTCATATTGCATGGTACCCATTCCATGGTTCTCAACTCTCCAGGTTTAAGGGATTCTTCCTTCAGCTAAAACATGCATGTGGAACCCAGAGTATGATCCACCGTGTGATCGGGAAACGTGTTCAAATGTGTCTCAGTTTTCGTCCCCTGGTACTCGGGTGCAACATTCCAGACGCTTTACTAACACTCTCCCCACTTGGAGAGTCAGTGCCTTTAACCTCCTGTTTGGCCCAGTTTGCAATTTCTGCGGAAAATGAACAGGAATAGGGAGAACCAATGAGAGACTAGCTGGAGGTGTCTGGACGGGCAAATTTAACTCTCATTTCCCACCAGGAAGAGGAATTAACCAAAGGCTCAGCGTGCCATGCCGGAACCACACTAGGGCCTGAAGCAATCTTGAGGTGTTGCGTCCAGCTCACAAGAAAGTGAGTTGAAGAAAGGAGCTCAGGGGCACTGTAATTCACAAACCTGCAGAGTTATAAATGACAGCTATTGTCCAAAAATATATTGAAGTAAGGCTGCCAAGAGGACTTGAAAGCGGGGCAGAATTGCAGGAAACCGATTTCAGGAGGTAGACTGGAATTGCATGTAAAGCATAGGAAAAGAGGCAGAACGTCCACAATGATGCACTTGGCCAAAAAGGACGTATGGGTTTTTTCCTGAATATATTCAGGAAAAAACGCATACGCCCTTTTTGGCCAACCAAGCAAGCTTACAAAGGAAATCTGCACTACAATGATGTCTCACTGCCCCCCGGTCAAAAGGGCCATCTGAAAAAAGTGTATAATCCAGAGAGGCAGGACAGGCCAATGAGAACTGGGAGCCTTGTTATGCTGATGGGTGCGATGTAAATTGCCAACAGCCACTCTGTAGAAGTGTATGGTGTTTCCTGAAACATCTAAAAAACAAAGCAACAGAGCCTAGGGCACTTCCACTTATGGTCCTATAGCTTAGAGAAATTAAAATCAAAAAGACACAGCCACCCCAAAGTTTGGGACGGCTCTGTTTACAAGAACCTCGTTTACGGTACAAGTTCAATATCGCAGAAAGCGAGAAATGGATAAAGAAGTTGTGGTACTTACGTACAATGCAATATCACTCAGCAATGAAATCTATGTCATCAGGCCAGTAGCAGCATAATGAGTGGATTCAGGTACGATGATTCTAAGTGAAATAAGTCACACAGGAAAAGAAACATCATAAGATATCACTAATACACGGAATGTAAACTTGGCTACACAGGAACGGAATTACAAAACAGAATAGGGTCTCAAATGTAGAAAACCAACTTATGCTTGCGTAAGGGGAAAGGTGAGTTGGGGTGCTGCAAAAAACCAGAGATTGAAAATAGCACAGATACTTTTCCATAAGCCAAATATTTAATAGACAAGAGCTACTGCTTGCTCAACGAAGTGGACACAACACCCCATATTAAACGCCTAAGAATATACCTGACTAGTAAGAATCTTAAAACCGATGGATTTATATGTCTCCGAAAGAGAATCAAGCGTGTGTACAGCGGCATTAACGCAGCAGTGATATGATTGGTGAGGTTCGGTGAGCAAATGCAGACCCTTTGAATTCATATTGCATGGTACCCATTCCATGGGTTTCAACTCTCCAGGTTTAAGGGATTCTTCCTTCAGCTAAAACATGCATGTGGAACCCAGAGTATGATCCAACGTGTGATAGGGAAACGTGTTCAAATGTGTCTCAGTTTTCGTCCCCTGGTACACGGGTGCAACATTCCAGACGCTTTACTAACACTCTCCCCACTTGGAGAGTCAGTGCCTTTAACCTCCTGTTTGGCCCAATTTGCAGTATCTGCGGAAAAGGAACAGGAATAGGGAGAACCAATGAGAGAGTAGCTGGAGGTGTCTGGACGGGGAAATTACCTCTCATTTCCCAGCAGGAAGTGGAAATAACCAAAGGCTCAGCATGCCATTCCGGAACCACACTAGGGCCTGAAGCAATCCTGCGGTGTTGCGGCCACCTCACAAGAAAGCGAGGTGAGGAAAGGAGCTCAAGGGCACTATAATTCACAAACATGCAGAGTTATAAATGACAGCTATTGTCCAAAAATATATTGAAGTAAGGCTGCCAAGAGGACTTGAAAGCGGGGCAGAATTGCAGGAAACGGATTTCAGGAGGTAGACTGGAATTGCATGCAAAGCATAGGAAAAGAGGCAGAACGTCCACAATGATGCACTTGGCCAAAAAGGGTGTATACGTTTTTTCCTGAATATATTCAGGAAAAAAAGGACACGCCCTATTTGGCTAACCAAGCAAGCTTGCAAAGGAAATCTGCACTACACTGAAGTCTCACTGCTCCACGGTCAAAAGGGCGATCTGAAAAAAGTGTAAAATCCAGAAAGGCAGGACAGGCCATGGAGACCTGGGAGCCTTGTTATGCTGATTGGGGTATGTAAATAGCCAACAGACACTCTGGAGAAGTGTATGGTGTTTCCTGAAACATCTAAAAAACAAAGCAACAGAGCCTAGGGCACTTGCACTTATGGTCCTATAGCTTAGGGAAATTAAAATCAAAAAGACTCAGCCACCCCAATGTTTGGGACAACTCTGTTTACAAGAACCTCGTTTATGGTACAAGTTCAATATCACAGAAAGAGAAAAATGGATAAAAAAGTTGTGGTAGTTCCGTACAATGCAATATCACTCAGCAATGAAATCTATGTCATCAGGCCCGTAGCAGCATAATGAGTGGATTCAGGTACGATGATTCTAAGTGAAATAAGTCACACAGAAAAAGAAACATCATACGATATCACTAATACACGGAATGTAAACTCGGCTACGCAGGAACTGAAATACAAAACAGAACATGGTCTCATATGTAGAATACCAACTTATGCTTGCTTAAGGGGAAAGGTGAGTTGGTGTGCTGCATAAAACCAGAGATTGAAATTAGCACAGATACCTTTCCATAAGGCAAATATGTAATAGACAAGAGCTACTGCTTGCTCAACGAAGTGGACTCAACACCGCATATTAAACGCCTAAGAATATACCTGAGTAGTAAGAATCTTAAAACCTATGGATTTATA